>NC_053389.1:747157500-747212829 GCF_905171765.1 Bufo bufo | reverse complement strand
ATGTCCTCATCATTAGGAAAAATAAGTGGTTGTGCGTTAGTGCATTCTATCTCTTTCCCCCCTGGGGAAGGGCTAGGTGGATGCCCTTGGGAAACCCTGGCAGCAGAGTCTTCAAACAGCATAAGAGACTGCTGCATAACTTGAGGCTCAGACAGTTTCCCTGATATGCATGGGGGTGATGTGACAGACCGATGGGCTTGGTTTTCATGCGCCATCTGTGCGCTTTCTGCAGAAGACTGGGTGGGAGATAATGTGAACGTGCTGGATCCACTGTCGGCCACCCAATTGACTAATGCCTGTACCTGCTCAGGCCTTACCATCCTTAGAACGGCATTGGGCCCCACCAAATATCGCTGTAAATTCTGCTGGCTACTGGGACCTGAGGTAGTTGGTTCACTAGGACGTGTGGCTGTGGCAGAACGGCCACGTCCTCTCCCAGCACCAGAGGGTCCACTAACACCACCACGACCATGTCCGCGTCCGCGTCCCTTATTAGATGTTTTCCTCATTGTTCCCGTTCACCACAATTTTGAGAATGGCAAATTTGGGAATAGTTTTTTAACCCAGAACAAAAAGTGTGCTTTTACGGTCACTACAAATAACTTGACCAGCTAAAACAGTACAGATTTGGTTGAATAGAAATGTGAGGCCTGTTTTTTTTTGCGCTGTGTGACAGGTATAGGTTTAATCACAGAATTAGACTTCTATCTGCACGGTAGCGTGTGTCTTAGGTTTTTCTGAATGTCAATATCAGCACCTTCAATGTAAGATATCCTTTTTGGGATAGATTTCAAGTAGGCCTCAAATACCAGAAACTAGTTATTTTGAGAATGGCAAATTTGGGAATAGTTTTTCAACCCAGAAAAAAAAAAGTGCTTTTAAAGGTCACTACAAATAACTTGACCAGCTAAAACAGTACAGATTTGGTTGAATAGAAATGTGAGGCCTGTTTTTTTTTGCGCTGTGTGACAGGTATAGGTTTAATCACAGAATTCGACTTGTATCTGCACGGTAGCGTGTGTCTAAGGTTTTTCTGAATGTCAATATCAGCACCTTCAATGTAAGATATCCTTTTTGGGATAGATTTCAAGTAGTCCTCAAATAGCAGAAACTAGTTATTTTGAGAATGGCAAATTTGGGAATATTTTTTTAACCCAGAAAAAAAAATGTGGTTTTACGGTCACTACAAATAACTTGACCAGCTAAAACAGTACAGATTTGGTTGAATAGAAATGTGAGGCCTGTTTTTTTTTGCGCTGTGTGACAGGTATAGGTTTAATCACAGAATCAGACTTCTATCTGCACGGTAGCGTGTGTCTTAGGTTTTTCTGAATGACACTATCAGCACCTTCAATGTAAGATATCCTTTTTGGGATAGATTTCAAGTAGGCCTCAAATACCAGAAACTAGTTATTTTGAGAATGGCAAATTTGGGAATAGTTTTTCAACCCAGAAAAAAAAATGTGCTTTTACGGTCACTACAAATAACTTAACCAGCTAAAACAGTACAGATTTGGTTGAATAGAAATGTCAGGTCTATTTTTTAGGCGCTGGGTGACAGGCTCAACTTGCCCCTGATGTAGTATATGGCCAAAAAATAACCACACTGTTGATGGTTAAATGCACTTGGGTGACACAGGCTCAGCCTGCACCAGATGTAGTATATGGCCAAAAAATAACCAGACTGTTGATGGTTAAATGCACTTTGGTGACACAGGCTCAGCCTGCAGCTGATGTAGTATATGGCCAAAAAATAACCAGACTGTTGATGGTTAAATGCACTTCGGTGACACAGGCTCAGCCTGCAGCTGATGTAGGATATAGCACAAAATAACCACACTATTGATGGTTAAATACACTTGGTGATAGCTTGTGCTGGCGCACCACAAGTCACAAAATGACCGCCGATCACCGCAGAAAAAAAGTGATCTAAAAATGCTCTGGGCAGCCTCAAAAAAGTGAGCAAGTCAATATTAGCACTTCAATGATCCACAGCTGCAGATCGATCACAGAATGAAGTCTTTTGGAGGAGTTAATCTGCCTAATCTCGCCCTAATGTCGCAACTGCAACCTCTCCCTATGCTTGAATCAGCAGAGTGACGTGCAGCGCAACGTGACCCAAGCTTATATAGAGGCTGGGTCACATGCTGCACTGGCCAATCACAGCCATGCCAATAGTAGGCAAGGCTGTGATGGCCTCTTGGGGCAAGTAGTATGACGCTTGTTGATTGGCTGCTTTGCAGCCTTTCAAAAAGCGCCAAGAAAGCGCCGAACACCGAACCCGAACCCGGACTTTTACGAAAATGTTCGGGTTCGGGTCCGTTTCACGGACACCCCAAAATTCGGTACGAACCCGAACTATACAGTTCGGGTTCGCTCATCCCTACTCAAGACCATTTGACCCAATAGAACTCACCAAGGCCCTAAAAAACCTCACCAAAAAATAAATGTCCCGGCCCTGATGGTCTCCCGACTGCTTACTATTTAACCTTTCACAACACACTAACTCCTTACCTTCTCCAAGTCTGTAATCAAACCCTCCAAAACTCTCCACTCTCCTCAGACATGACAAGAGCTGTGATCACGATTATTCCCAAAGAAGGAAAGGACCCCAAAATATGTGCTAACTACCGCCCAATCTTCCTTCTAAACATAGATATGAAGCTTCTAGCAAAAATGCTTGCAACTAGAATACAATCTATTCTCCCTGACTTGATCCATCTTGATCAGGTGGGATTTGTTAAGGGGAGAGAGGGAAAAGACAATACCACCAAGATTCTAGACGCCTTGTATTATGCTTCTAACAAGAAATTACCCTTAGTTCTCTTAGGTACCGACACGGAAAAAGCGTTCGACCGTATTGACTGGTCCTATATTAAACTCACATTGCAAAAATTTGGCTTCCCTGATCCATATATTCATGCTATCTTTGCAATGTACATCAATGCTTCCGCGTTGGTCCTAGTGAACAACCATATCTCCAACAATTTCCAGATTAGAAATGGAACTCGACAGGGTTGTCCCCTTTCCCATCTTATTTTTGTCCTAGTCATGGAAACCCTTATGCAAGCACTCAGACAAGAAGAATCCATCATAGGATTAAAAATTGGACCCCATGAATGTAAATTAGCTGCATTTGCGGATGACCTTTTAATTCTTACCACTAATCCTATTACCTCCATGCCCAGGATACTCTTAACACTCGACACCTTTAGCTCATTCTCTAATTTTAAAATCAACCCCCAAAAGTTACAGATCCTACACATAGGTTTATCACCCACATCCATCAAAAGAATCCAAGAAAATTCCCCATTTAATTGGACTACCCAACTCATAACGTATTTAGGAATTAAGATTAATAATAACTTACCAGACCTCTTTCATCTAAATTACACCCCTCTCCTTCAATCTATAACCACTCAATTGGACTCATTAGAAAAACATTTTCTCTCCTGGTTTGGAAGAAAAAATATTGTGATGTCACTAGTCATCCCCAGACTTACTTACTTACTACAAGTTCTCCCCATCAAGATCCCTCGATCCTTCTTTAGAAAACTTAACACACTTATAAGGCAGTTCCTATGGGAAAAGAAAAAAACTAGAATTTCACTTTCCACCCTTACTAGACCAAAACAGCTAGGAGGTATTAATTTACCAGATCCTGAACTTTACATGAAAGCTATACACCTTTGTAGAGCTATCGACTGGATCCGCTCACCAACACATAAAATGTGGCTCCAGATTAAAAATGCTAACTTTAGCTCTTCTCTTAGATCCCTCCTGCTATCAGACAAACCTCTTACATCACTTCCTCATTTGTCTAACCCATTGATTCAAACTACCATCAAAATATGGAAATGGTTTGTCTCAAGCCAAGAAACATAGAAACATAGAAACATAGAATGTGTCGGCAGATAAGAACCATTTGGCCCATCTAGTCTGCCCAATATATCTGAATACTATGGATAGCCCCTGGCCCTATCTTATATGAAGGATAGCCTTATGCCTATCCCATGCATACTTAAACCCCTTCACTGTATTTGCAGCTACCACTTCTGCAGGAAGGCTATTCCATGCATCCACTACTCTCTCAGTAAAGTAATACTTCCTTATATTACTTTTAAACCTTTGCCCCTCTAATTTAAAACTGTGTCCTCTTGTAGTAGTTTTTCTTCTTTTAAATATGCTCTCCTCCTTTACCGAGTTGATTCCCTTTATGTATTTAAAAGTTTCTATCATATCCCCTCTGTCTCTTCTTTCTTCCAAGCTATACATGTTAAGGTCCTTTAACCTTTCCTGGTAAGTTTTATCCTGCAATCCATGTACTAGTTTAGTAGCTCTTCTCTGAACTCTCTCTAGAGTATCTATATCCTTCTGGAGATATGGCCTCCAGTACTGCGCACAATACTCCAAGTGAGGTCTCACCAGTGTTCTGTACAGCGGCATAAGCACTTCACACTTTCTACTGCTTATACCTCTCCCTATACATCCAAGCATTCTGCTGGCATTTCGTGCTGCCCTATTACATTGTCTTCCCACCTTTAAGTCTTCTGAAATAATTACTCCTAAATACCTTTCCTCAGATACTGAGGTCAGGACTGTGTCAAATATTCTATATTCTGCCCTTGGGTTTTTACGCCCCAGGTGCATTATCTTGCACTTATCCACATTAAATTTCAGTTGCCAGAGTTCTGACCATTCTTCTAGTTTTCCTAAATCCTTTTCCATTTGGCGTTTCCCTCCAGGAACATCAACCCTGTTACATATCTTTGTGTCATCAGCAAAAAGACACACCTTCCCATCGAGGCCTTTTGCAATATCACTTATGAAGATATTAAACAAAATTGGTCCCAGTACAGATCCCTGTGGAACCCCACTGGTAACATGACCTTGTTTTGAATGTTCTCCATTGACTACAACCCTCTGTTGTCTGTCACTCAGCCACTGCCTAATCCACTCAACAATATGGGAGTCCATGCTCAATGACTGCAGTTTATTGATAAGTCTTCTATGTGGGACAGTGTCAAAAGCCTTACTAAAATCTAGATATGCGATGTCTACTGCACCTCCACCGTCTATTATTTTAGTCACCCAGTCAAAAAAATCTATAAGATTTGTTTGACATGATCTCCCTGAAGTAAACCCATGTTGTTTTTCATCTTGCAATCCATGGGATTTTAGATGTTCCACAATCCTATCCTTTAATAGGGTTTCCATTAATTTGCCTACTATTGATGTCAGACTCACTGGTCTATAGTTGCTCGATTCCTCCCTACTACCTTTCTTGTGAATGGGCACGACATTTGCCAATTTCCAATCTTCCGGGACGACTCCTGTTACTAATGATTGGTTAAATAAATCTGTTAACGGTTTTGCCAGCTCACCACTAAGCTCTTTTAATAATTTTGGGTGTATCTCATCAGGCCCCTGTGACTTATTTGTCTTCACCTTAGACAGCAAACTTAGAACATCTTCCTCTGTAAAGATACATGCATCAAATGAT
This sequence comes from Bufo bufo, assembly GCF_905171765.1. Classification (NCBI taxonomy): domain Eukaryota; kingdom Metazoa; phylum Chordata; class Amphibia; order Anura; family Bufonidae; genus Bufo; species Bufo bufo. Next base: position 747,207,326 of record NC_053389.1, on the reverse strand, counting down.
TTATTAGTCATCCTTTCTAGTGGAGGTCCTTCTCCTTTTTCTTTTGTAAAAACTGAACAGAAGTATTCATTAAGGCAGTCGGCTAGCCCTTTATTCTCTTCTACATACCTTCCGTCCTTTGTTTTTAATTTAGTTATTCCTTGTTTTAATTTCCTTTTTTCATTTATATATCTGAAGACTGTCTTATCCCCTTTTTTCATAGACTGAGCTAGTTTTTCTTCTGCCTGCGCTTTAGAAGTTCTTATAACTTGCTTGGCCTCTCTCTGCCTAATCTTGTAGATTTCCTTATCTTCATTGCTCTGGGTTTTTTTATAATTACAAAATGCTAGCTTTTTATTTTTAATGATTTGGGCCACTTCTGTTGAGTACCACAGTGGTCTCTTCCTTTTTTTTGCTTTTACTGACAAGTCTAATGCAATTTTCTGTTGCCTTCAATAATGCACCTTTTAAGTAGTCCCATTTCTCCTGGACTCCATGTAATCCGTTCCAGTCTGATAAGGACACATTTATGACTAATTTCAATTTTGAAAAGTCTGTTTTTCTAAAATCTAAAACTTTTGTTTTTGTGTGGTGGGACTCTTTCACAGTTCTTATATTAAACCACACTGACTGGTGATCACTAGATCCCAAGGTTTCGCCTACAATGACATCATATACCGAATCCCCATTTGTGAATACCAAATCCAAAATGGCCTCCCTCCGGGTTGGCTCCTCAACCACTTGTTGTAGAGATAACCCCAGTAGGGAATTTAGAATATCTGTACTCCTGGTAGAACTTGCTATTTTGGTTTTCCAGTTTATATCTGGAAGATTGAAATCTCCCATAATGATAACTTCTCCTTTCATTGTCATTTTAGCTATTTCTTCAACTAGTAGATCATCTAGTTCTTTAACTTGACCAGGTGGTCTATATATCACACCTACACGAGTTACTGCATGGTTAGCAAACTGCAACGTAACCCAAACTGACTCTATGTTGGCCTCACCAACTTGTATTAGGTTAGATTTAATGCTATCTTTCACATACAGGGCCACTCCTCCTCCTTTCTTGCCTTCTCTGTCTCTTCTGTATAAAGAGCCCCCTGTATGGTTATGTCCCAGTCATTTCTTTCATTAAACCATGTCTCCGTAACAGCCACTAAATCTACATTCTCAGATGCCATTATTGACGCAAGTTCATTGATTTTTTTACCTAAACTACGAGCATTTGTAGACAGGACTCTGAGCTTATCATTTCTTAACCTCTGTGCTTTCACAGTTCTTATATTAAACCACACTGACTGGTGATCACTAGATCCCAAGGTTTCGCCTACAATGACATCATATACCGAATCCCCAATTCTTTTCCTCTATCCCCCCTTCTTCACATCAGAGATTGTTAAAGGGGATATTAATTATTGATATTTATGCAGATCTCAATAATTAATATTCATAAATAGGCGTGAGTCGTCTTATGATAGCTCCTATTTATGCCTTACTTAACAACAAATCGCTACTGATTGCCCTACGCTACTCACTAAACTAGCTGCATGCGCCTTACTAACTCGCTACCGCTAACAAGTACACGCTACACAAAGGGTATAAATAATACCGTATTTATTAATTCTTACAGAACATAACACATGTAATACACTGATAATACAGTACAACAATACACTACAACTATTGCTGAGGCAACTTACATATATAAGGAATACAAAGGTTTATAACTATATATTTCTATATCAAGGGTATAGACTTATATAGTTACAGCGGCCCACAGCAATATGAATACACACACTATTACAACACACTAATACGGTTCTGACTACACTAACGCAGCCCCAAGTCCTCCCCAAAATCTAACTATAATTGCACTAATACACATACATACACTTTACCAGCAACCCACCCAATCCTGACAATATACTATCCCTACGGGGAATGACCAGAGGTTATTACGGACAAGGAGGGATGTTCTAGGGGAACACAGGGGATAGAAAAGGGGGGACTCAGGGCAGGAGAAGGTAAGGGTAACAAAAGGGATAAGGGGTGTTTCAAGGGTGCAGGGGGGGGGTATGTTGCAAGGGTTAACAGGATTGTATGGGGGAAATAGGGTGTAGCAGGGGGGTATATAGATATACCAAGAGAACAGGGGGGATATATACCTAGGGTAGCAGGGGGGAAATATATATACTTATCAGGGGAGTATATATATAGATAGTATATAGGGATAGCAAGGGAGTTAGCAGGGGAGTATGTCGTTGGTGGTATAGGGTAGGGTTAAATTCAGGGAATATAGCCGGGGATCGTTGGTGGTATAGGGTAGGGTTAATGATACTTAGCGGTATAATGCTCGTTGTCCAGGGGGGCTCGTTTGTCCAGGGTTGATCCTCTCCGGCTGGGGCTCCGTACAGAAGTGCCTCAGCGTAGCGCCGCCTGACTATTTAAGTTTGGCGGCGCTCGCTCCCGAGGCAGCACGTCCGGACGTGCACGTGCGTGCCGCCGGCCAGAACACGTGGGCCGGCGCGGTGATATGACGTCACCGCGCCGGCCCGCGCATCCCGGAGCGCGCTTCCAGGCGGAGGGTTCCTTTGATCCTCCGCCTGTAGCGCATCTGCATACCATGCGGTGCGATAATTATCGCGCCGGAGGTGTGCAGATAACAGAGGGAGGGACGTTTGTTCCTCTCTCTGTTATGTTAACTATCCCAACGGTTGGGGATAGTTAAATACCAAAAGGCATCGGATCTCTATTGATCCCATGCCTTTTGAGGTCACCAGAGGCTGGACATAATTGTCCAGCCATCTGGAGACCTTCTCATCCCCTGCAGGGATGCATGAGGAGGGGGGGTGGGCGGCACGTCTTGTTCCTATACTATATGTGTATGGATGCTTGGGGCACATCCATAAACATATATATATATATATATATATACACAGTTATATTTATAAGTATATGCACATTCATTGATGTTTGGGGCACATCCACAAATATGCATACACACACACACACACAAGGGACAATAAGCCCAATCATACATATTATATATATATATATATACATAGAGATGTATGCCTGTCAAGGAGGCCTACATACATCTCCATGTATATCCCCTGGTCCCACCTGGACGGGCCCACAGTCAAGGGCCAATATACATGTATATATGTCAGGGCATATATACATATATATTTAAATATAACACTTCCTTCAACAGAGATATATACTCTCTAGCCCCAGCCGAAGTTAGATCGTCCACTCTCCCTCAACTCAGATCCTCATCTACTCCTTTAATTGAACTCCTGGATAGTGATGGTTGTGTCCCTTCAGAACTAGACCTGGCTTCCACTTTAGCCATACACCCCGCTAACTTCCTGACACTTAAATATCTCAAGGACGAGTTGCTCATTTATTCCAAAACTACTTTCACTAATCAGTCCCCCGGTTGGTTTAAAAACCTATCAACCACTAGCAATTACTCTCCCAAACTAATATCCTTCTTATACAAAAAGCTCATCCAGCCTCCCAAGAAAATTAAACCCTCTTTCATAGGATTATGGGAAAAAGATCTAGATAAACAATTCTCAGATAAAGAAATAAATTCACTACTGGTCACTCCTCATAGGATCTCAAGGTGCGTCCGGGTACAGGAGAACAGTTACAAAATTATGTCCAGATGGTATAAAACACCTGATAAAATAGCTTTCCTGTACCCCGATGTTCCCGACTTATGCTGGAGATGCGGCTCTGAAAAAGGTACTTTTATCCATATATGGTGGAATTGCCCCCCTATACTATGTTGGTGGGAGCAGATCTTCCAAATTAGTAACTCTATCAGTGGCTCAAAAACCCCATGCACACCTGAAATTGCCCTCATATCCCTAGATTTATCCAAACACGATAAAAGCTATGGATTATTAAAACACCTACTCTCAGCTGCCCGGCTCCTGATTCCCACGAAATGGCGCTCAACAGAAATCCCATCCATTGAACAATGGAAAAATAGAGTTGACCAAATTTACCGCTTAGAAGAACTTTCTAACTGGGAGTTGGACACTAGAAAGAAATTTCTTCTGACTTGTTCACCCTGGAGGAAATATAGAAACTTTTCCTAATCAGATCCTCCTCTGAATCCAGCTTTTTTCTCCCCAATAATCTTGTAATTGCCTTAAGTAGATATAAGATACAATCCTACTTCACACTACCTTAGGGATGTCTCATTGGAAAGGATCGGATAAGTCATTTTTAACGTCGACCCCTCTTAGAAGACGATGTGCTTGAATCGAATAAACTTAATTTAGGAATAAAAAATGGGATTGAGATATCCACCCTGAGTCTTAAAAGATATATATGATTGTCACTGTTGAACCGACGACTTATTGGTTTTAAAATATGACATTTGGAATGGAAGATGTTCTACTCTTATATATGTTATATTATAATGTCTACTTTACACAATACACCCCCTGCTGCGCCAGGGAAAAATCAGATACTCTTAGTACTGTAATGTAACCTTTTTTTCTGTTGATTTATAAATAAAAAAATTCAATAAAAATTGTTTATAAAAAAAATAAAATGATTTTAGAGATATGTAAATGAGCTTTGTAAGGTGCCCAATGGGCAGTACGAACCTTCCTGGTGCCCAACCACGCCCCCCTGTGAAGGTGCCCAGCACCGCCTATGTCCTCCGAATCTCCTCCTTTCGTCACAGTTAGATTGCCGCGAGCTCGCGCATGCGCAGTTCCTTCCCTGAGGCTGATGCCAGCACAGGGAAGGAACACTATACCAGCACTGCGCATGCGCGAGCTCGCGCATCGTGAAATTACGGCAATCTAACTGTGACGAAAGGAGGAGATTCTGAGGACATAGGCGGTGCTGGGCTCCTTCACAGGGGGGGGCATGGCTAGGCACCAGGAAGGTTCGTACAGCCCCATGGGCTCCTTACAAAGCTCATTTACATATCTTTAACATCATTTTTTTAACTAAATAAAAGGACAGAGCCCTATAGGACCGGTATTTAGCGGACATGCTAGTGGCGATCTAGCCGTGCATGTCCGCAGCTCTATAACCAAAAACGAGGTGACAGAATCCCTTTAAGTGGGGAAAATTGGCTTCTACCTCACAGTTTTATTTTTGCCTTCCTCTGGATCAACTTGCAGGATAACAGGCCGAACTGGATGGACAAATGTCTTTTTTCGGCCTTATATATTATGTTACTATATGGGCAGAAGGTGAAGCGTGGCCATGGTGCAAATGTTGGCACTATGGCCCTGCGTCAACATATGCAGCCTCACCATAAAGTGGCCTGGGATCACCATGGTTCTGATGTGTTGGCCCATCCTGCCGCAGCAACCGCTACATCACCCAGTGGCACGCACCTGATTTCAGGCAGTCAAGGTTCCACCACCTCAACCGAAGGAAGCTGTCTGTCCTTCCCATCATCTGCTGGTACTGATTCTCCTGCTCCTCGCTGTCCTACTCCTCCTCAGTCATTCCATCACCAGTCGATCACCGAAGCGATTGACAAGAGACAACAGTATGCGTGCACTCATCCACCAGTGCAGAAGCTGAACGTGCTCCTGTCTAAGTTGCTGGTGCTGCAGTCCCTCCTTTTCCAAGTGGTGGACTCTGCACATTTCAGAGAACTGATGGCTTGTGCCAAGCCGAGGTGGAGAGTCCCAAGCTGTCATTTCTTTGCAAAAAGGCAGTACCAGCTCTGCACACACATGTAGAACAGAAGGTGGGCCAGTCCTTGAACCTGTCGGTGTCTGTCAACGTGCATGGCAGCGCCGACGTGTGGAGCTGTAACTACGGTCAGGGACAATACATGTCCTTTACGGCCCACTGGGTGAAAGTGGTTCCTGCACAGCCACACCAGCAACTTGGCCAGGTGATGCCGCTTCCGCCTCCACGTTTTCACGCTGTTGGTCCTGCGACAATGTCCGCCTCTGCCTCCTCATCCTCCACCGTGTCCTCAGCCTCCACTGCAGGGACAATTTATAGTGCCCCTCCAGCATACCACATGTGCAAGGCATGGCGGTGTCACCCTGTTCTGCACCTTGTTTGCCTGGGTGAACGGAGTCACGTAGGGAAGGAACTGCTCCATGTCCTTTATCAAGAAATAGAATCCTGGCTTTCTCCGCGACAACTAAAAATCGGAATCATGGTGACTGACAACCGGAAGAACATTGTGTCGGCACTGCGTCAAGGAGGGCTGAGCCATACGTCCTGCATGGCACATTTGTATAATCTGGTTGAGAAGCGGTTCCTGAAGTCTTCCACCCATCTGCAAGACATCCTAAAAATGGGCAGGAAACTTTGCATGCACTTCAGCCACTCATACACCGCAAAGCACACCCTCCTTGAGGTGCAGCGGCAGAATTGCATCCCTCAACATAGGCTGATATGCAACGTTTCCACCCGTTGGAATTCTACCCTCCATATGTTGAAACAACTGTACAAACAGAGAAAGGCTATAAACAATTTCCTGATGATCCAAGCGACCAGGAGTACTCCCCTGTGTAACTTCGATGTCAGCCAGTGGCAGCTCACACGTGAAACCTGCTGTTTGCTTAGGCCCTTTGAGGAGGCCACGTTATTTTTCAGTCTCCAGGACTACTGGATGAACGACGTCATTCCACTGCTTCATGTCTTGGAACAGATGCTGGTAAATCTGTCTGGTCAGAGGACTAGAGACGTGGCACCTAGCTCTTACAGCCACATGAGCCATGTGAGGGCTGAACTGGAGGAGAAGGAGGACATTGGAACACAAGCGATGTGTAGCAAAATGGGTGGTTTTTCTACACAGATGACAGGAGATGAGATGCAGGAGGAGCAGGACCAGCCAGAGGAGCTACAGGGCGATGAGGCAGAGGACTCAGACACACCGTGGCAGTATGCAGTGGAGATGGAGACAAGGAGTCCCTCCGAGTCGACAGAGGGATGACTTCTGGCTCTCCACCTTTTTGGACCCTCGCTACCGGTCCAAAATAGGGGCCTTTTTTACAACGGCTGAGAAGGAGGACAAACTGAACTACTATAGAGACATCTCATGTAGTCAGTTGGCCGCTGCCTATCTGCGCCATCATCCATCCTCTCGCAGGTTTGACCGGGGGGCCCTCTGCGTTCACGTTCCATTGCCATGGCTGTTGGGGATGGGTGGAGTGGCAGGAGCAGTATGAGCTCCATCAGCAGCAGCCTGAGTCAAGAGTCTCTGATGAACAGCTTTCTTCACCCCCTAGTGAATAAACCACTCACCAGCAGCAACATCTAGACCTGGAGCAGAACCTGAACCAGCAGGTGGTGGCATACTTGGAGTGCACCCTGCCACCCTACATTGAAGATCTACTGGACAACTGGGCAGCCAAACTCGATTTGTGGCCGCAACTGGCCGAGTTTGCCCTGGAAAAGCTGTCCTGCCCAACCAGTAGTGTGGCATCAGAGTGGGTGTTTAGTGCGGCGGGGGCCATAGTTACCCCAAGAACTGGCCTGTCCATCCAAAATGTAGAGAGACTGACCTTTTGTCAAGATTAGGTTTTGAGCGAACCCGAACTTTAGGATTTTCGGACCCCGGACCCGAACATTTCTGTAAAAGTTTGGGATAGGGTTCGGTGTTCAGCAATTCCTTAGAGCTTTTTGAAAGGCTGCAGAGCAGCCAATCAACAAGCATTTAACTGTGTGCCCTTAGAACCCATCACAGCCATGCCTACTAATGGCATGGCTGTTATTGGCCAGTGCAGCATGTGACCCAGCCTCTATATAAGCTGGAGTCACGTAGCGCTGCACGTCACTCTGCTGTGCTTAGTGTAGGGAGAGGATGCTGCTGCTGTGAGGGAGAGAATAGGACAGAATCTTTAATCAGAACTCCAATTGAACTCAGCGATCTACAAAGATTTAGTTGTGTGGGTGCAGTGCACAATATTTTTACCCTGCCCTGAGCCCAGTGACAGAGAAAAATAACTTTTATCCGTCTGTTAGTTGGGTGGGTGGCGGCGGACATTTTATGCAAGCTCAGTGCACCAGCACTGCATATGTGCTTTTGTGACATTCAAATCCAAGCTTGAAAGACTGCAATAATAATCTGGTTTTAAAAAAAAACCCTTTTTTTGGCAATATCCTACATCTGGTGCCTTTGCAGCATTAGTCAGTGTGCAATTTAAGCTAGAAATACAGCTATAATTTTCTGGGTTTTAAAAAACGCCCTTTTTGGGCAAAATACACAATTTAACAGCCCTTGCTGCATCTGCATGTGTGAAATTCAAGCGTTATATACTGCTGTCATATTCTGTTAGTAAAAAAACACCCTTTTGGGCAAAATACTTGATATTACAGCCCTTGCTGCATCTGTGATTGTTAAAAACAATTTTAAAATAATTCAATAATTTTCTGGCTTTTACAACACACCCATTTTTGGCAATAACCTTCATCTTGTGCCTCTGCCGCATTAGTCAGTGTGCAATTTAAGCTAGAAATACAGCTATAATTTTCTGGGTTTTAAAAAACACCCTATTTGGGCAAAATGCTCAATTTTTCAGCCCTTGCTGCATCTGCACGTGTGAAAATAACCACTTCAGCCCCCCTAGCTTAAACACCCTTAATGACCAGGCCACTTTTTACACTTCTGCACTACACTACTTTCACCGTTTATTGCTCGGTCATGCAACTTACCACCCAAATGAATTTTACCTCCTTTTCTTCTCACTAATAGAGCTTTCATTTGGTGGTATTTCATTGCTGCTGACATTTTTACTTTTTTTGTTATTAATCGAAATTTAACGATTTTTTGGCAAAAAAATTACATTTTTCACTTTCAGTTGTAAAATTTTGCAAAAAAAACGACATCCATATATAAATTTTTCTCTAAATTTATTGTTCTACATGTCTTTGATAAAAAAAAATGTTTGGGTAAAAAAAAATGGTTTGGGTAAAAGTTATAGCGTTTACAAACTATGGTACAAAAATGTGAATTTCTGCTTTTTGAAGCAGCTCTGACTTTCTGAGCACCTGTCATGTTTCCTGAGGTTCTACAATGCCCAGACAGTAGAAAAACCCCTCAAGGGACCCCATTTCGGAAAGTAGACACCCTAAGGTATTCGCTGATGGGCATAGTGAGTTCATAGAACTTTTTATTTTTTGTCACAAGTTAGCGGAAAATGATGATTTTTTATTTTTTTTTCTTACAAAGTCTCATATTCCACTAACTTGTGACAAAAAATTAAAACTTCCATGAACTCACTATGCCCATCACGAAATACCTTGGGGTGTCTTCTTTCCAAAATGGGGTCACTTGTGGGGTAGTTATACTGCCCTGGCATTTTAGGGGCCCAAATGCATGCGAAGTAGTTTGAAATCAAAATCTGTAAAAAATGGCCGGTGAAATCCGAAAGGTGCTCTTTGGAATGTGGGCCCCTTTGCCCACCTAGGCTGCAAAAAAGTGTCACACATGTGGTATTGACGTACTCAGGAGAAGTTGGGCAATGTTTTTTGGGGTGTCATTTTACATATACCCATGCTGGTTGAGAGAAATATCTTGGCAAAAGACAACTTTTCCCATTTTTTTATACAAAGTTGGCATTTGACCAAGATATTTCTCACCCAGCATGGGTATATGTAAAATGACACCCCAAAACACGTTGCCCAACTTCTCCTGAATACAGCAATACCACATGTGTGACACTTTTTTGCAGCCTAGGTGGGCAAAGGGGTCCACATTCCAAAGAGCACCTTTAGGATTTCACAGGTCATTTTTTACACATTTTGATTTCAAACTACTTACCACACATTAGGGCCCCTAGAATGCCAGGGCACTATAACTACCCCACAAGTGACCCCATTTTGGAAAGAAGACACCCCAAGGTATTCCGTGAGGGGCATGGCGAGTTCCTACAATTTATTTTTTTTGTCACAAGTTAGCGGAAAATGATGATTTTTTTTTTTTTTCTTACAAAGTCTCATATTCCACTAACTTGTGACAAAAAATAAAAACTTCCATGAACTCACTATGCCCATCACGAAATACCTGGGGGTGTCTTCTTTCCAAAATAGGGTCACTTGTGGGGTAGTTATACTGCTTTGGCATTTTAGGGACCGAATGCGTGAGAAGTAGTTTGAAATCAAAATCTGTAAAAAATGGCCGGTGAAATCCGAAAGGTGCTCTTTGGAATGTGGGCCCCTTTGCCCACCTAGGCTGCAAAAAAGTGTCACACATCTGGTATTGCCGTACTCAGGAGAAGTTGGGCAATGTGTTTTGGGGTGTCATTTTACATATACCCATGCTGGGTGAGATAAATATCTTGGTCAAATGCCAATTTTGTATAAAAAAAATGGGAAAAGTTGTCTTTTGCCAAGATATTTTTCTCACCCAGCATGGGTATATGTAAAAAGACACCACAAAACACATTGCCCAACTTCTCCTGAGTACGGTGATACCAGATGTGTGACACTTTTTTGCAGCATAGGTGGGCAAAGGGGCCCACATTCCAAAGAGCACCTTTCGGATTTCACCGGACATTTTTTACAGATTTTGATTTCAAACCACTTCTCACGCATTCGGGCCCCTAAAATGCCAGGGCAGTATAACTACCCCACAAGTGACCCCATTTTGGAAAGAAGACACCCCCAGGTATTTCGTGATGGGCATAGTGAGTTCATGGAAGTTTTTATTTTTTGTCACAGTTTAGTGGAATATGAGACTTTGTAAGAAAAAAAAAAAATCATCATTTTCCGCTAACTTGTGACAAAAAATTAAAAATTCTAGGAACTCGCCATGCCCCTCACGGAATACCTTGGGGTGTCTTCTTTCCGAAATGGGGTCACATGTGGGGTATTTATACTGCCCTGGCATTCTAGGGGCCCTAATGTGTGGTAAGTAGGTAAATGACCTGTGAAATCCTAAAGGTGCTCTTTGGAATGTGGGCCCCTTTGCCCACCTAGGCTGCATAAAAGTGTCACAAATGTGGTATCGTCGTATTCAGGAGAAGTTGGGCAATGTGTTTTGGGGTGTCTTTTTACATATACTCATGCTGAGTGAGAGAAATATCTCGGCAAAAGACAACTTTTCCCATTTTTTATACAAAGTTGGCATTTGACCAAGATATTTATCTCACCCAGCATGGGTATATGTAAAATGACACCCCAAAACACATTGCCCAACTTCTCCTGAGTACGGCAATACCAGATATGTGACACTTTTTTGCAGCCTAGATGCGCAAAGGGGCCCACATTCCTTTTATGAGTGCATTTTTAGACATTTGGATCCCAGACTTCTTCTCACGCTTTAGGGCCCCTAAAATGCCAGGGCAGTATAAATACCCCACATGTGACCCCATTTTGGAAAGAAGACACCCCAAGGTATTCAATGAGGGGCATGGCGAGTTCATAGAATTTTTTTTTTTTTGGCACAAGTTAGCGGAAATTGTTTTTTTTTTTTTTTTCTCACAAAGTCTTTCTTTCCGCTAACTTGGGACAAAAATTTAAATCTTTCATGGACTCAATATGCCCCTCACGGAATACCTTGGGGTGTCTTCTTTCCGAAATGGGGTCACATGTGGGGTATTTATACTGCCCTGGCATTCTAGGTGCCCTAAAGCGTGAGACGAAGTCTGGAATATAAATGTCTAAAAATGTTTACGCATTTGGATTCCGTGAGGGGTATGGTGAGTTCATGTGAGATTTTATTTTTTGACATAAGTTAGTGGAATATGAGACTTTGTAAGAAAAAATAAATAAATTTCCGCTAACTTGGGCCAAAAAAATGTCTGAATGGAGCCTTACAGGGGGGTGATCAATGACAGGGGGGTGATCAATGACAGGGGGGTGATCAGGGAGTCTATATGGGGTGATCACCCCCCTATAAGGCTCCATTCAGATGTCCGTATGTGTTTTGCGGATCCGATCCATGTATCCGTGGATCCGTAAAAAACATACGGACATCTGAATGCAGCCTTACAGGGGGGTTATCAATGACAGGGGGGTGATCAATGACAGGGGGGTGATCAGGGAGTCTATATGGGGTGATCACCCCCCTGTAAGGCTCCATTCAGACGTCTGTATGTGTTTTGCGGATCCGATCCATGTATCCGTGGGTCCGTAAAAAAATACGGACGTCTGAATGGAGCCTTACAGGGGAGTGATCAATGACAGGGGGGTGATCAATGACAGGGGGCTGATCAGGGAGTCTATATGGGGTGATCACCCCCTGTCATTGATCACCCCCCTGTAAGGCTCCATTCAGACGTCCGTATGTGTTTTGCGGATCCGATCCATGTATCAGTGGATCCGTAAAAATCATACGGACGTCTGAATGGAGCCTTACAAGGGGGTGATCAATGACAGGGGGGGGGATCAATGACAGGGGGGTGATCAGGGAGTCTATATGGGGTGATCAGGGGTGATCAGGGGTTAATAAGGGGTTAATAAGTGACATGGGGGGTGTAGTGTAGTGGTGTTTGGTGCTACATATTACTGAGCTGCCTGTGTCCTCTGGTGGTCGATCCAAACAAAAGGGACCACCAGAGGACCAGGTAGCAGGTATATTAGACGCTGTTATCAAAACAGCGTCTAATATACCTGTTAGGGGTTAAAAAAATCGCATCTCCAGCCTGCCAGCGAACGATCGCCGCTGGCAGGCTGGAGATCCACTCGCTTACCTTCCGATCCTGTGAACGCTCGCGCCTGTGTGCACGCGTTCACAGGAAATCTCGCGTCTCGCGAGATGACGCATATATGCGTGACTTTGCGCAGGGCTGCCGCCTCCGGAAAGCGATCCTGCGTTAGGCGGTCCAGAGGCGGTTAAAGTGTTATATACTGCTGTCATATTCGGTTAGAAAAAAACCACCCATTTTGGGCAAAACACTAAATTTTGCAGCCTTTGCTGCATATGTCATTTTGAGATACACCCTTTAGATTCTGTGGTTCTATTCTGCTATTAATAAAACACCCATTTTGGGCAAAAATCTTTAATTGCGGCCTAGTCTGCATCTGTATGTGTGAGATAAACCTTTTACATACTGTGGCTCTTTTCTGCTATTAGAAAAACACCCATTTTGCGCAAAAATCTTTAATTGCGGCCTAGTCTACATCTGTACATGTGACAGAGACCCTTTATATACTGTGGTTCTATTCTACTATTATAAAACCACTCATTTTGGGCAAAAAACTAAATTTTGCAGCCTTTGCTGCATATGTCATTGTAAGATACACCCTTTATATACTGTGGTTCTAATCTGCTATTAATAAAAAAACATTTTTGGGCAAAAACTCTAATTGCGGCCTAGTCTGCATCTGTATGTGTGAGATAAACCCTTTACATACTGTGGTTCTATTCTGCTATTAGAAAAACACAAATTTTGGGCAAAAATCTTTAATTGCGGCCTAGTCTGCATATGTACGTGTGAGATACACCCTTTAGATACTGTGGTTCTATTCTGCTATTAGAAAAACAACCATTTAGGGCAAGCTTAAATTTGAGAAATATGAGGAGAGCGTCAAATAAGGGACGTGGCCCCGGTCGTGGTACTGCTGGTGGAGCTCCTGTTGCAGGGAAAGGACGTGGTCAATCTGTGCCAGCTACACGCACAAGTGAAACACCTTCCTCAGGTGCAAGAAGGCGACAGAACCTGCAGCGGTATTTGGTCGGGCCTAATGCGGCTTTATGAATGGTGAGGCCAGAACAAGTACAAGCGATAGTAGATTGGGTTGCTGACAGTTGATCCTTCACATTGTCTCACACCTAGTCTCCTGCTGAAAGATCAGAATTGGCGCCTGCAGCCGATGTCCATCAGTCTTTCACCTCACCCCCTTGCAAATCAGCCAAGCAGTCTGAGCTTTGAGTCATGCAGCAGTCTCTCCTGCTTTTTGATGACTCTGTTAGCAGGGTTTCCCAGGGCCATCCACCTAGCCCTGCTCCAGAAGTGGAATAGATTGAGTGCACCAATGCCCAACCACTTATGTTTCAAAATGAGTACATGGGAGGACCATCGCAGCACGTTTCGGATGATGACAAAACACAGATGCCAACTGCTGTGGCTTTGGAAAGTGTGCAGACCGACAAGGAGGGCAGGGGTGAAGACTGGGTGGAAGATGATGTGGAGGACGATGATGTCCTCGACCCCACTCGGAATCAAGTGACCTGTGTAGTTCGGAGGAAGATGCAGTGGTCGCACAGAGCTACCAGCACAGCAGAAGAGGGAGCAGGGTGCAAAAGCGGAGCGGCCATCCCCTAGACAGTACGCCTGCTACTGCCCACCGCAGCAAGGGACCGAGCACACCAAAGCCAGCTCCAAGGAGTTCCCTGGCGTGGCAGTTCTTCAGACAATGTGCTGACGACAAGACACAAGTGGTTTGCACGCTATGCAATCAGAGCCTGAAGCAAGGCATAGACGTTCTCAACCTGAGCACAACCTGCATGACCAGGCGTCTAAGTGCAAAGCACGAGCTGCAGTGGAGTAGACACCTCAAAAATCAAGAAAGATCTCAGGCTCCTCCTGCTTCCTCTTCTGCTGCAGTCTCGGCCTCTTCATACACCTCTGGAGTGACAGTGCCACCTGCCACCCCGCAAACAGAGGATCTGCCAGCAACACCAACATCTAGGTAACCAAGCATCTCCACAATGTCACACGGAAGCGTTCAGCTTTCCATCTCCCAAACACTGGAGTGAAAGAGGAAGTACCCACCTACCCACCCGCCATCCCTGGCACTGAATGCCAGCATTTCAAAATGACTGTCCTTTGAAATGCTGTCATTCCGTCTGGTGGAGACAGAGAGTTTTAAAAGCCTTATGGTGGTGGCTGTCCCTCAGTACGTCATGCCCAGCCGCCACTACTTTTCCAGGCGAGCCATCCCTTCCCTGCGCAACCAAGTGGGGGACAAAATTAGGTGTGCACTGCGCAACGCCATCTGTGGCAAGGTGCACTTCACTACGGATACGTGGACCAGTAAGCACGGTCAGGGACGTTATATCTCCATAACAGCACATTTGTAGATGCAGTGGTGGCTGGGCCTGAGGCGGATAGCAGTTTGCCGCATGTGCTTCCACCACCGAGGATAGCAGGAAACTTCAGTTTGCCTCCTGTTTCTTCCTCCTCCTACTCTACTTCCTCATCCTCTACCGGCTCCTCATCCGGTCAGCGTAACACCTTCACCACCAACTTCAGCACAGCCAAAGGTAAACGACAGCAGGCAGTTTTAAAACTTATCTGTTTGGGGAACAAACCCCACAAGAGGGATCGTTTCGTAAGGTTTCTGGCCAGTCATTCACAAGTGGCTCCGAGGGTGGGTTCCTGCACCCACAAACGCCAGGACACAGTTCTGGAGGATGACGAGGTAGAGGATGAGGAGGTGGAGATGGAGGAGGAGGAACCATGTTCACAGCAGGGTGGCACCCAGACCAGCTCATGGCCATCACTGGTGCGTGGATGGGGGGATACAGAGGACAGAGATGATACACCTCCCACAGAGGACAGCTTTTCGTTGCCTCTGGGCAGCCTGGCACACATGAGCGATTACATGCTGCAGAGTCTCCGCAACGACCGCCGAGCTTCCCACATTCTAACTTGTGCTGATTACTGGGTGGCCACGCTGCTGGATCCCCATTACAAGGACAACGTACCATCTCTAATTCCCTCACTGGAGCATGATCGTAAGATGCGCGAGTACAAGCGCACGCTTGTAGACGCGCTGCTGGTAGCATTCCCACCTGACAGTGGAAGCACAAAGCGAAGGCAGAGGACGAGGAAGAGGTCGGGTTTGCATGGCCGAAATGTGGAAAAGCTTTGTTAGCATGCCAGCTTATATGGAACGTCTTAGCAGGAGGCAGGATTTTTAGCAACATGGTGGAAAAGTATGTGTGCACACGCCTACATGCACTGAATGACGGGTCTGCCCCCTTCAACTTCTGGGTCTCCAAATTGGGCACATGGCCTGAGCTTGCCCTTTACGCTTTGGAGGTGCTGTCCTGCCCTGCAGCCAGTGAATTATCTGAACGTGTGTTTTGCACAGCAGGGGGATTTATCTCAGACAAGCACAGACGCCTGTCCACAGTCAATGTGGACAAGCATACGTTCATTAAAATGAACCAGGCATGTATCCCACAGGACTTTTCCGTACCTTGTGCAGAATAGACATGTATACCGGCCTTACCCAGCCATTGTTATACTACAGCGCAATTGCTCATTGTTGTATTTTTGATATTTCCCACTCTTTTGGGGTGTACCCTAATTAAAAAATAATATTACAAAATTAAAACCAAAAACCAGTGTTGGCTACCTCGTCCTCCTCCACCGCCACTTCCACCATACCGCTACTTCCACCATTTGTACGTATTTATTTTATGTCATTTTACTAATTGGTCTATTAAATTTTCAGGTGAAATTCACCAATTTTTGGGTGTGATATACCACTGCTATACCTAGAAAAACCTATAAACGAACACTGAGAGTTGATAAACTATAAAAATAATATTTATTGAAATACATGATTAAAAAACATACAGTACGAGATAAAAGACAAATTAATGACAAAAAAAGTGTGGTACAACCATGGGAGAGTTTGGTAAGACAAGTGACATAAAATAGAGCCTGAAGATAAGAATCTATTGCATAAATCCAAAAAAAGTAGGAGAAGGAAGCTCATTCTTGTATTTTGGATTTTTCACACTCTTTTGGAGTGTACACTAATAAAAAATAATAATAATGTAAACCAAAAACCAGTGTTGGCTACCTCGTCCTCCTCCACCGCCACTTCCACATACACCTCTACGTCCACCGCCTCCTCAAACTCCTACTCCATATGGATCTCCACCTCATAAATCAAATTTTTTTTTTTTTTTTTTTTACATATTTTATATTATTTTGTCATTTCACTAATTTGTCTGTTACATTTTCGGGTGAAATTCATAAATTTTTGGTTTTGATATACCACTGCTTTACCTAGTAGACAGGTAAAAATAATTCACTAATATGTCTGTTACATTTTCGGGTGAAATTCACCAATTTTTGGGTGTGATATACCACTGCTATACCTAGTAGACAGGTAAAAAAAATCACTAATTTGTCTGTTACATTTTCTGGTGAAATTCTCCAATTTTTGGGTTTGATATACCACTGCAATACCTAGTAGACAGGTAAAAAAAATTCACTAATTTGTCTGTTACATTTTCGGGTGAAATTCTCAAATTTTTGGGTGTGATATACTACTGCTATACCTAGAAAAAACTATAAACGAACACTGAGAGTTGATAAGCTATAACAATAATATTTATTGAAATACATGATTAAAAAATATACAGTACGAGCTGACAGACAAATCAATGATGAAAAAAGTGCGGTACAACCCTGGGAGAGTTTGGTAAGACAAGTGACATAAAATAGAGCCTGAAGATAAGAATCTATTGCATAAATCCAAAAAATGTGGATGTCTTAATCAATGGAGGCAGAAAATGCCATATATATAAAGTGCAAGTGCAAAACCGCAACTGAGCAGTTAGACAGTAGCAGCTCTGCAAGTACATATATCATCAATTGAGTAGATAACTATTTAGTAAAGTGCAACAGATATCATGATAAAGTGCATGTGCAAGCCACATATGAGTGGAAAAAGAGCATGATAAAATCCTATCAAAGGCTCAACAGTAGTAATGGATGCAATGTAAGCATGAAAAGTCACATACCGTAATTTAAAGTAGTAACTCCACAGGAGGACCGCACACCCCGACGCGCGTTTCGGTGGAAACCTTCCTCTGGGGGTACGGTTCTTCCTACTGGAGGAGCTATATTTAAGTAGGTGCTACTCCAATCAGGGTACACCAATTAATATAAAATAGAGACAGATGGTGTCAGTGAAACCATCTGCCCTATCGCCGTCCTTCTAATGGCCAATCGCACGGGCACGACTGCGCTCACCAGACAAACTGTTAAAGACCTTGGGTGACGTGATGATCCCGCGAGACAATCGGCGATCACGTTATGGCCTGTCACGTGGCTGGCGAAGTCAAGGGGATAGATCACATGATCGCAAATCGCGATCACATGATCGGCAAGGCTCGTCACATAATCGGCAGCGCTCAGAAGATGAGAATGGAACGCAACAGAATGGGTCACATGATCGCGAATCACGATCACACGATCAACAACATTCAAAAGATGAAAAACGCACCAGAAAGAGTAAAAGTGAGAGAGGTGCATGATGAATGTGAAAAGTTAATAAGTGTATGAATGAGTCAATATTAATTAGCTGACCAAATAGGCCAAAGTGGGATATAGGGACACTAATCCCAAGACATACGAAGTGACATGAATAATAAAATAATATATTGTAGCATATTGATGCTAAAAGTGAAGCAAAAATATGATAAAAGGAAAAATAGTGAATACAAAATTGAAGTGCTGCAAAAATAATAAAGAGTGTATACCAATAGTAATACAATGTGAAATGAATTAATCCATAAACAATGAAAAAAGGTGATGTGACGTTTCCATCTTCAATTAGGATCGTGATGGCACAGACAATCCAGTCAGGTATACCCAGAGTCCATATAGAGAGGTAAATACAAATATGTTAACCTATATGAAGAAAGACAGCATTAGTAATAAATCTCAAGTAGGAAGACACAGACAAATACATGAACATAAGTACCTATTGTCATGGATGAGATTTGCAGATAGCTGGAACTAATAAATAAACAAGCGACTGGCTTGATCCCAAAATAAGGAGCTTATAGGTGAGCCCTATAAAACCCTAATAGCTCTCCCTGACTGCTATGCACATACAAGGGTCTCGATGGTAGACGGTTGCATGCCCACGTACATAAGCCTGTGTGACACCTGAAAACCCTATAATAGTGAGGGGACATCGGCTCCCTACACTTAATACGGAGGGAGTCAGGGTCACCTAGAATCAAGCCAGCAAGCAAACACAATAAAGTAAAGGACTTATCTGAGCAAACAGCAGACGCAGCCTCCAGCAGTGAACACTTCATCCAGGAAGTAGTATAAACCGCAAAGTGAGGCAGTATGAGAGGGAATATAAAGGAAGACGATTATGTCTAAATAAGTGACACCTGGCAGAAGGAAAGGAAATGAGAAAGTGAAACCAAAACAAAGAACATCATACAAGAGGTAGAGAAGAACGTCTGCCAGAGCTTCTCACAGAACTGGCGGTGACAGTACCCCACACTCAGAGCCCACCTTCTCAGGATGAGACCTATGGAAAGCCCTGATGAGACGAGTGGCCTTAATGTCCGCCACTGGCACCCACATCCTCTCCTCAGGACCATAACCCTCCCAATGAACGAGGTACTGAAGAGAACCGCGGATAATGCGAGAATCCACAATCCTAGAAACCTGAAATTCAAGATTACCACCAACAATAATCGGAGGAGGAGGCAAAGAGGAGGGTACAGTGGGTTGGACATATGGTTTTAATAGGGACTTGTGAAAAACATTATGGATCTTCCAAGTCTGAGGAAGATCAAGACGGAAGGCAACGGGATTGATGACGGACAAGATCCTGTAAGGCCCAATAAACTTAGGACCCAACGTCCAGGAGGGAACCTTCAGTTTAATATTCTTTGTAGACAACCACACCAGATCACCAACATTCAGGTCCGGACCAGGCACACGTTTCTTATCCGCCACACGCTTATATCTCTTACTCATCCTCTTCAGATTACCCTGAATCTTTTGCCAAATAAATGACAAAGACGAGGAAAATCTCTCCTCATCAGGTAAACCAGAAGACTCCTCTCCAGAGAATGTCCCAAACTGCGGATGAAACCCATATGCACCAAAAAATGGTGACTTATCAGAGGACTCCTGGAGACGGTTATTTAAAGCAAACTCAGCAAGGGACAAAAAAGAATACCAATCCTCCTGATTCTCCGCCACAAAACAGCGCAGATATGTCTCCAGATTCTGATTGACACGTTCGTTCTGACCATTCGACTGCGGGTGAAAAGCAGAAGAGAATGACAACCGAACCCCCAAGCGAGAACAGAAGGCCTTCCAGAATCTGCAAACAAATTGCGTGCCCCTATCAGAAATGATGTCTGAAGGGGTGCCATGCAATTTAACAATATGATCAACAAATGCTTGCGCCAGCGTCTTAGCATTCGGTAACCCAGGAAAGGGAATGAAATGTGCCATTTTGCTAAAACGGTCCACTACCAACAGAATCACAGTCTTCCCCGAGGAAGGTCCGTAATGAAGTCCATGGACAGATGCGTCCAAGGACGGGAAGGAATGGGTAACGGGAGGAGAGAACCCGATTGCCGTGAATGAGGGACCTTGTCACGAGCGCAGGTCTCGCAGGCTGCCACAAAACCCTCAACCATCTTACGAAGAGCCGGCCACCAGAATCTCCGAGCAATGAGATCCACTGTGGCTCTACTCCCCGGGTGCCCAGCAAGGACAGTATCGTGGTGCTCCTTAAAAACCTTGTGTCGTAAAGCGAGAGGCACAAACAACCTCCCAGGAGGACAAAGATCAGGAGCCTCTGCCTGGGCTGCCTGAACCTCTGCCTCCAAATCAGGATAAAGAGCAGAGACGACCACCCCTTCAGCCAAAATGGGACCCGGGTCTTCAAAGTTCCCCCCTCCCGGAAAACAACGTAACAGGGCATCCGCCTTCACATTTTTTACCCCAGGGTGGAACGTAACCACAAAATGAAACCTAGAAAAGAACAAAGACCACCTGGCCTGTCTCGGGTTCAGACGCTTGGCCGATTCCAAGTAGGCCAGATTCTTTTGGTCGGTAAACACGGTAATAGGGTGTCTGGCTCCCTCTAACCAATGGTGCCATTCCTCAAAAGCTAATTTGATGGCCAACAACTCCCTATCTCCCACATCGTAATTTCTCTCTGCAGATGATAGTTTCCTCGAGAAAAAAGGCACACAGTCGCCATTTGGCAGGAGAGAGACCCTGAGACAAGACCGCACCCACACCCACCTCAGAAGCATTCACCTCAACAATAAAAGGTAGAGAGACATCAGGTTGTACCAAAATGGGAGCGGAAACAAAACTCTCTTTAATACTAGAAAAGGCTTTAAGCGCATCTACCGACCAGGAGGAAAAATCCACCCCCTTTTTAGTCATATCAGTGAGGGGCTTAACAACAGAGGAATAATTCAAAATGAACTTTCTGTAATAATTGGCAAAACCCAAAAACCGTATCAGCGCCTTCTGATTCTCAGGAAGCTCCCAATCAATCACAGCGCGGACCTTCTCAGGGTCCATCCGAAAACCAGAAGCGGAGAGAAGAAAAGAAAGAAATTGAATCTCCGGAACCGCAAACACACATTTTTCCAGTTTAGCGTACAATTTATTCTCCCACAGAATCAGCAAGACCTGACATAGGTGGTCCCGATGAGTCTTGAAATCAGGAGAAAAAATCAAAATGTCATCTAGATACACCAGTACAAATTTCCCCATTAAATGATAAAAAATGCTGTTCACAAAATGTTGGAAGACGGCCGGAGCATTCATCAAACCAAAGGGCATAACCAAATTTTCTAAATGACCCTCAGGGGTATTGAAGGCCGTCTTCCATTCGTCCCCTTGCCTGACCCTGACTAGGTTGTATGCCCCTCTTAAATCCAACTTAGAAAATACTTTAGCCCCAACAATCTGGTTAAACAGGTCCGGGATCAGAGGAAGTGGATATGGGTTACGAATCGTGATACGGTTCAGCTCCCTGAAATCCAGACAAGGTCTTAAAGAAGCATCTTTTTTCTTAACAAAAAAAAACCCAGCGGCAACAGGTGACTTCGAGGGTCGGATGTTTCCCTTTCTTAGGCTCTCAGAGATATAAGTACGCATAGAGACCCTTTCAGGTTGGGAGAGATTGTATAGACGTGATTTTGGCAGCTTGGCGCCTGGGATGAGATTAATAGGGCAGTCGTACTCCCGGTGAGGGGGCAACTCCTGGACACCACTCTCGGAAAACACATCCGAAAATTCAGAGAGAAAAGATGGCACAGTCTTGGTAGATACCTCTGAAAGAGATGCCGTGAGGCAATTCTCTATGCAAAACTCACTCCAACCATTTATTTGCCTTGCTTGCCAATCAATGGTGGCATTATGTTTAGTGAGCCAGGGTAGCCCCAACACTAGAGGAGTAGGTAATCCGTTTAAGACAAAACATGACATATCCTCAACATGAGCGTCACCCACAGTCAAACGGATATTGTGAACTATGCCCTTTAATGATCTTTGGGAAAGTGGAGCGGAATCTATAGCAAAAACAGGTATATCCTTTTCCAAAGTGCATACCTGGAAACAATGCGTTGTTGCAAATTGATTATCAATGAGATTGACAGCTGCTCCACTATCTACAAAAATCTCACAATGTTCTTGCTGTCTAGCGCCACCCTGGCAGGTAGGAGAAAACGGGAACTATAAACAAATGGCAAACCTTTAATTTCCGCATCAACCTTGCCAATAGTAGCAAATGGAAAGTTTTTAGAGGTTTTTTTTTTCTTTTGTTTTGTTTTTATTACCCTTAGAAAACTTCATGAATCTCCTAGAGGGGAAAATATTAGCTAAATGATTTATACCCCCACAGCAGAAACAAACCCTCCTCTGAGAGCTGAATCCTCTACTATCAGAGGCAAGCAAACCCAGTTGCATGGCCTCCTCCTCAGAGGGGATTGAGAGAGAGTGAGACCCCTGCTTACTGAATGAGACAGCCCCACTGTCCTTGGGCTGAATATGACAGGAAAGAGTAGTCTCCTCTCTCTCTCTAAGACGCCTGTCAATACGAACAGCTAGAGACATGGCTGACTCTAAGGACGCTGGTCTCTCAAGAAAAGCAAATGCATCTTTCAATCTTTCCGAAAGCCAATGGCAAAATTGACTTTGGAGTGCAGCATCATTCCAACCAGTATCAGCTGCTCATCTCCGAAATTGACTGTTTACCCTGGCATAAAAAACGCATTTTAGATTCAGCCAGAGCAATACGATCCGGGTCATCATATATCTGCCCCAGGGCTACAAAAAATTCATCCACCGATCGGAGGGGCCGTGCCCCCACCGGCAGCGCAAAGGCCCAAGACTGAGCATTATCCCTGAGCAGCGAGATGATGATCCCCACCCTCTGCTTCTCATCACCAGAGGAATGGGGAAGTAGGCGAAAATGGAGTTTGCAAGCCTCTCTAAAGCAAACAAAATTCTCACTACCCCCGGAGAACGTATCCGAAACGAGATCTTAGGCTCGGAACAAACTCCATGAACGCCAGCAGAACCGGTCACCTGAAACTGAGACACAGTTTTACGGAGATCTGCTACCTCCAGCGAAAGACCTTGCATGCTTAAGACTGTTATGGCGGTTTATAATGTCATGGATGAAATTTGCAGATAGCTGGAACTAATAAATAAACGAGTGACTGGCTTGATCCCAAACTAAGGAGCTTATAGGTGAGCCTAAGAGCTCTCCCTGACTGCTATGCACATACAAGGGTCTCTATGGCAAACAATTGCATGCCCACGTACCTAAGCCTGTGTGACACCTGAAAACCCTATAATAGTAAAGGGGAAACGACCACCGGCTCCCTGCACTTAATACGGAGGGAGTCAGGGTCACCTTGAATCAAGCTAGCAAGGAAACACAATAAAGTAAAGGACTTATCTGAGCAAACAGCAGACGCAGCATCCAGCAGTGAACACTTCATCCAGGAAGTAGTATAAACCGCAAAGTGAGGCAGTATGGGAGGGAATATAAAGGAAGACGATTATGTCTAAATAAGTGACACCTGGCAGAAGGAAATGAGATGAGAAAGTGAAACCAAAACAAAGAACATCATACAAGAGGAAGAGAAGAACGTCTGCCAGAGCTTCTCACAGAACTGGCGGTGACACCTATTAACATGGCTAAATCGCCAAAAATTTACAGACGCCGATACACAGGCGGCAAGCCAATCTGCACTGCCGCTTCACATGGTACTCACCACACGCGCCCCATGCTGGAAATTGTATCTGGGCTGATTTGGACTATATCAGTCTAATCAGGTCTGCGCAACCCCCAGGGCTTTCCCTGCCTATCCCCCCTTCCAACCTAGATAATTATCACATTGGGCTGGGAGCGCCGCTTCTTATGGCATATGCCACATGCTCTCCATGATCATAACTGTATTTGGGCTGATTTGGACCATACCGGTCTAGTCAGGTCTGCGCAACCAACAGGCCCTTCCCTTTCCTCTGATCTAGATAAATTATCATATGGTGGTAGGAGCGGAGATATTACCCTCCACTTTTGATCCCTGTCCCCTGAAGAGTTAGGGAGTCTACTTTTGCGAAGTGGAGGTACCTCTCATATTCTGATATATTCCCGAAATAACGAAACGCGTAGGGACTTCGACATTACATATATCTTTTATACCCAATTCCCTTACCCTACCTCGGTAGCCCTTATCGTCATTAGGACCATCCCCTTGTCCCTGTAGGGCTATTTAGGGTGATTTAATAGGGTTAGGTTCCGGACGTGGCCACCCCTTGCGGGGACAGGACCCCGACTTAGGAGGATACCTTAGGGACTCATAGGCCAAGTAGGGCATTAACAGGGATAGGTTTTCCCTGCAGCCCCTTGGAACCAAGGTACCACTCACCAGAGGACGTTTTTCAGACAGGAGAAGCTCCTCCACCTCCTGTGTACTGGACTATAC
The DNA here is from genome assembly GCF_905171765.1 of Bufo bufo. Lineage (NCBI taxonomy): Eukaryota > Metazoa > Chordata > Amphibia > Anura > Bufonidae > Bufo > Bufo bufo. Next base: position 747,182,698 of record NC_053389.1, on the reverse strand, counting down.
CTGTCCTGACTGGCACTACCGGTAAGATCTACCCTTTATTCTGCCTTATGGCATAATCTAAGGTCTACGGCACCCGCCAAAGACCCAATTTTGTGTTTATTTGTTGGTCAGCTCTGTGTGAGTGACCTATCTTTTGGGACTCACCCACGTGGGCCCCTTTTTGTTCTCTGTTTGGTTTGTCTGGTAGGGGCTTGTCTTCCCCATTAGGGATCTTAATCAATTCTAATAAACTCTAGATTTTAAAAACGTTACTGCCTCTTATTCTTTTTCACACCAGCAACATATCAGAATCAAGGTGAATGCCATCAATCTTCTGGAGCAAGTCTGCGGTATCCCGCGTGTATAATAGAAAGCCTTCCACCAAAAGCTTTAAGTTGTAATCTAAAACTTGCATACATTCTCCAGAAAACCCCCACAACCTGATATGATTGGCCTACCTGATGGTTTTGTAGGACTCTTGTGGATTTTAGGCAAAAGGTATAAGGTGGGTATTGAAGGATGTTGTGCAGTTAATGCATCACATAGTTGTCGAGAGATAACATCATCAGTCACTGCTGTCTCCAATAGGTTCAATAGTGATTGACTGTAGGAGGAAAGGGGGTTAAAAGTTAACTTTTTATAGCAAGCCGTATCCCTCAATTGGCGATAGGCCTCCGTCTCATACATTTTACGAGGCCAAATAACAATATTCCCCCCCTTATCAGCCGGTTTGAAGATCACGTCCTTCAAGGACCGTAAATTCTTCAAACTTTTGGGTTGGTCAAATGTCAGGTTGGCATATGCTCTTTTGCCTGTGAGCTGAAAGAGCTCCTTAGATACCGATCTCACAAAGAGATCTACTGCCGGACATAAAGACAGGGAAGGGAATTTATCAGAACGTTTTCTAATAATCATGGGAACCTTACCCGGAGTTTCTCTCTGTTCCTCCAATAAACTCTCCAAGACATCCAGGGTTTATTTTTCTATAGCTGAACTTAAAGGATTTTCTTCTTCAGGTTTGAAGAACCACCTCTTTAAAATCAGTGACCAGCCAAATAGATGAAGATCTTTTACCGCTGTGAAAGTGTCAAGAGGGGCAGAAGGTGAGAAGGTAAGTCCCTTTTGTAAGACAGAGATGTCCACATCAGATAGATGATGGTCAGAAAGGTTAATTACCCTTACATTTTTATCCTGATGTGGATCATTTCTCTGTCTCCTATTATAGGGTTGGGTTCTATGTTCCCATTTCCTCTTGTTTTGGCCCCTCCACCTGGTCATCATCCCAGGGCTAGTGTGTCCACTCGCCTGACTATCTGTATTATTTGCTGCAGATAGTGATGAAATGGATGAGGTCCGGATAAGTGTGTCAGATCGTTGGACACGTCGCCACCAGTACATCTTTTTATTCTGTGCATCAATTAGATCCCTATTAAATTTCTTGGACTTCAGTTGTTGAATGTCTCTTTCCCACATCTCAAATTGTGCCTCTAATTGAACGTTAAAGGAGGTCCACTCATCATTCGAGATGGCCGCCTGTAGATGGTTCTGTGTTGTCTCAATTTCTTTGTCCAATGTTAACAAAGTACTGGCATTTAAGCCAATCAACAGTTCCATAAATTTCATTGAGGTACTGGCCAGTTCATCAGGATCAGAAGAGTGTGTTCCACTAATGAAGACTTTGAGGCCCAGTCAAACATTTTACGACAACGGTTTCTAGAAAGAGGATACAGCAAGAGATCAGTGAAGAAAGCATATAATCGTGCAAAGCATTCAATACGACAAGACTTTATCCACCCCAAATCAAAAATGGAAACAACTGACACGGTAAGATACATCACCCATTTTCACTCGCAGTGGCAACACATGCGAGAAATACTGGAGAGATTTTGGCCGATATTAAGGGCGGACCCAATATTGGATAAGATCCTGCCACCATATCCATCTGTAGTGGCTAGGAGAGCAAAGAATTTGGGAGACCACTTGGTTAGATCCTATTATGCCCCCCAATTGCAGGGCACAATTTTTGGCTCTAGGGGGCCAAAATGGGGCTGTTCCCCCTGTGGTAAGTGTGTGGCCTGTGACAACATTTTGAGGACTACTGAGTTTACTAACTCTATGCAGACCAAAACATATAAAATCACCCACTGTATCTCTTGTACCACCAAGGGGGTAATTTACCATGCTACTTGCCCATGCCCAAAAATCTATGTTGGCCTGACAAGTAGGGAATTAAAAATACGAGTTCGCGAACATGTCCGAGACATTGTAAAATCAAAAGACTCCACTGATGCGATTGACCTCAAACCCATTGCCAGGCACTTTAAGAGATTTCACGACAGCGACCCTTCGCTTTTGAAAGTCTTTGGGATAGATCACATAGACTTGAGGATGCGGGGAGGTAACCTGATAAAGCGCCTGGCTCAACGAGAGACAAAGTGGATTTGGACCCTAGATACAATGCAACCTAAAGGCCTCAATGATGCTCTGTCCTACGCTCCTTTTCTGCAGTGAACATGTATACATTTTTTTTTTTTTTTGTGATTTAGCCATGTTAATAAGTACTTATGTTCATGTATTTGTCTGTGTTTCCTTGCTGGCTTGATTCTAGGTGACCCTGACTCCGTCTTTATTAAGTGCAGGGAGCCGGTGGTCGTGTCCCCTCACTATTATAGGGTTTTCAGGTGTCACACAGTATTTGGTACGCGGGCATGCAATCGACTACCATACAGACCCTTGCATGTGCATAGCAGTCAGGGAGAGCTCTTAGGGTTTTATAGGGCTCACCTATAAGCTCCTTAGTTTGGGATCAAGCCAGTATTGATATGTTCCAGCTATCTGCTAACTTCATCCGTGAAACTATATGGACTCTGGGTATACCTGACTGGATTGTCTGTGCCATCACGATCCCAATTGAAGATGGAAACGTCACATCACCTTTTTTCATTGTTTATGGATTAATTCATTTCACATTGTATTACTATTGTTATACAGTACACTCTTTATTATTTTTGCAGCACTTTAATTTTGTATTCACTATTTTTCCTTTTATCATATTTTTGCTTCACTTTTAGCATCAATATGCTACGATATATTATTTTATTATTCATGTCACTTCATATGTCTTGGGATTAGTGTCCCTATATCCCACTTTGGCCTATTTGATCAGCTAATTAATATTGACTCATTCATACACTTATTAACTTTTCACATTCATCATGCACGTCTCTCACTTTTACTCTTTCTGGTGCGTTTTTCATCTTTTGAATGTTGTTGATCGTGTGATCGTGATTCGCGATCATGTGACCCATTCTGTTGCGTTGCATTCTCATCTTCTGAGCGCTGCCGATTATGTGACGAGCCTTGCCGATCATGTGATCGCGATTTGCGATCATGTGATCTATCCCCTTGACTTCACCGGCCACTTGACAGGCCATCACATGATCGCCAATTGTCTCGCGGGATCATCACGTCACCCAAGGTCCTTAACAGTTTGTCTGGTGAGCGCAGTCGTGCCCGTGCGATTGGCCACCGCACGGTCCGCCTGTGATTCCACCTCTTAGAAGGATGGCGATAGGGCAGATGGTTTCACTGACACCATCTGTCTCTATTTTATATTAATTGGCGTACCCTGATTGGAGGAGCACCTACTTAAATATAGCTCCTCCAGTAGGAAGAACCGTACCCCCAGAGGAAGGTTTCCACCGAATCGTGCGTCGGGGTGTGCGGTCCTTCTGTGGAGTTACTACTTTAAATTACGGTATGTGACTTTTCATCCTTACATTGCATCTATTACTACTGTTGAGCCTTTGATATGATTTTATCATGCTCTTTTTCCACTCATATGTGGCTTGCACATGCAATTTATCATGATATCTTTTGCACTTTACTAAATAGTTATCTACTCAATTGATGATATATGTACTTGCAGAGCTGCTACTGTCTAACTGCTCATTTGCGGTTTGCACTTGCACTTTATATATATGGCATTTTCTGCCTCCATTGATTAAGACATCCACATTTTTTGGATTTATGCAATAGATTCTTATCTTCAGGCTCTATTTTATGTCACTTGTCTTACCAAACTCTCCCAGGGTTGTACCGCACTTTTTTCATCATTGATTTGTCTGTCATCTCGTACTGTATGTTTTTTAATCATGTATTTCAATAAATATTATTTTTATAGCTTATCAACTCTCAGTGTTCATTTATAGGTTTTTCTAGTTATCTCTGAGTAAGCTCTTTTGCTGAGGGGCTTATGCCACGTTGTTGCTTTACGCATCCCTTTATGTAACCTATTTCGTATCCACTGCTATACCTAGTAGACAGGTAAAAAAAATTCACTAATTTGTCTGTTACATTTTCGGGTGAAATTAACCAATTTTTGGCTGTGATATACCCCTGCTCTACCTAGTTGACAGCTAAATAAATTTCACTAATTTTTCTTTTACATTTTCAGGTGCCAATTAACTATTTTTGGCTGTGATAGACCCCTGCTCTACCTAGTAGACAAGTTAATACATTTTACTAATTTTTCTGTTACATTCTTGGGTTGACATTTTACAATTTTTGCTCTGAATAAGACCCTGCTCTGCAATTTTTAAAAATAATCTGTTCCATTGGTGGGTGACATTAACCCATTTCTGGCGATGAAAAACCCCTGCTCTGCATAGGTGACAGGGACTTACATTTCTAAAATTCGTCTTTAATTGGCCCTTTCCTTCGATTCTTCTGCTTTAATTATTTGTCCCACATTTCCGCTTCATCCCATTGCAGCCATTGACCTCCCTTGGATGAGGTCTCCCTTTCCCACGCTACCTCTCTGGCGTGGAAGCCTGATTCTCCGATAACCGTGATCAACATAGTAGGCTCAGTAAAGAACATCGAAAGTTGATAGAGAAGATATCCAAATGGATGGTGGACGTCACAGGAATGTGCGATCAGGCAGAAGTTATCTAGAGTCAACAAAGCAGCAACTGGGCCTCTCCTGGCTAACGTTTCCTAATCCAAAATACTGCATTGACATTCTCTGTAATTTATAATTAATCATTCAAATAACAGTGCATCTTAAGAGTCCCTGTATTGTTATTTATTGTCACTACCTCCCCGAGTCGGGAGTGGGTAATTGCCGCGCGCCCCCTCCTTTCCTTCAATTCTTCAGTTTTAATAGCGTCTCCCACATTTCCGCTCGAACACAATTAAATTTCATCCATTGATCTCCCTTGGATGTGGTCTCTCTTTCCCACGCTCTCCCTCTCCGGGGTGGAACCCTGATTCGCCGTTAACCGTGATCAATATGGTAGGCGCAGAAAAGAACATCACGGGGACGTGCGACATGGTGGGGCAGTATGTGGGCACACGCCTACGCGAACTGACTGATGTGTCTGCCCCCTGCAAATTCTGGGTCTCCAAATTGAGCACATGGCCTGAGCTTGCTCTTTACTCCTTGGAGGTGCTGGCCTGCCCTGTCTGAACGTGTTTAGCACGACTGGAGGGGTTATTACAGGTTATATTTCCCAATGTTTTGGGGTGTACCCTAATTTAAAAAAATAAAAATACATTTAAAACCAAAAAGCAGTGTAGACTACCTCCTCCTCCTCCACCGCCGCTTCCACCTACACCGCCACATCCACCGCCTCTTCAACCTCCTAGATCAAGATTTTATTTTATTTTTACGTATTTTATGTTATTTAAAGTAATTTCCTATCCACATTTGTTTGCACAGCACTTGCCATTCTCTTAACCACATTTTGATGCCATTTTCAGCCCTCTAGCCCTTTCCATGACATTTTTACGGCCATTTTAGTGCTCAAAAGTTCTGGTCCCCATTGACTTCAATGGGGTTCGAGTTCGGGGTCAAGTTTGGGTCAAGTTCTGGTCTGAAACTCGAACTTTTTTGTGAAGTTCAGCCGAACCCGAACATCCAGGTGTCCGCTCAACTCTAGTCAAGATGAATCAGGTGTGGATGAGCCAGGATTTCCACCCACCAATTCCTGATGCATCAGACTAGATCATCCATGGTGCCACACCAACACTTTGACAAAAGAGACCGGTTTCTTGTGGCTAGCTGCCTCAGCTACTATTCTGATGCTGCCACCCATCTGATGCCACACATCTGATGCCAAGTGCTCCTTTTTTCACCCACCATCTTCAGCTGGTACTGGTATTGCCATCCACCTCCACACTATGTCACCTTGCCACTCTGTGGCCTCCTGATCGGCTGCCACCTCCACACTATGTCATCTTGCCACACTGTGGCCTACTGATGCTGCTGCAACCTCCACACTATGTCACCTTGCCACTCTGTGGTCTCGTGAAGCTGCCGCCACCTCCACACTCTGTCATTGTGCCGCTCCGTGGCCTCCTGATGCTGTATCCACCTCCACACTGTCATTGTGCCACTCTGTGGCCTCTTCCTGATGCTGCCTCCACTTTCAGACTTTGTCATTGGGCCACTCTGTGGTCTCCTCATGCTGTTCCAACCCTCCTACTTCATGACTGGTCAACTATTTTGCCTTTTAGCCTTGCTGACATCATCATTTATTTGACCCTTCTTCTGATCTGTCAGAAGGAAGGAAAAATGACACGCACAACGGATCCTCTCTGTGTAGCAGCTGTAAGGCCTGTATGGTCCTATCAGAATTGGCTTAGGATTTGGTAGCCAAAAGCAGGAGACTTGCAAATATTCCGTTCACGTGTCATCTCTGTTTTGGATCCACTCCTGTTTTTTTGGGGGCATTAGCAATCACTGCCAACAGGAGTCGTCCCAGAAGATTGGAAATTAGCAAATGTTGTGCCCATTCACAAGAAAAGTAGTAGGGAGGAATCAGGCAACTATAGGCCAGTAAGCCTGACATCAATAGTGGGGAAATTAATGGAAACCATACTTAAGGAGAGGATTGTGGAACATCTAAAATCCCATGGATTGAAAGATGAAAAACAGCATGGGTTTACTTCAGGGAGATCGTGTCAAACTAATCTTATTGATTTTTTTGATTGGGTGACTAAAATAATAGATGGAGGAGGTGCAGTAGACATCGCTTATCTAGACTTTAGTAAGGCTTTTGATACTGTCCCACATAGAAAGCTTATCAATAAAGTGCAGTCTTTGGGCTTGGACTCCCATATTGCTGAATGGATTAGACAGTGGCTGAGGGACAAGCAACAGAGGATATTGATACTTTGGAGAGAGTTCAGAGAAGAGCTACTAAACTGGTACATGGATTGCAGGATAAAACTTACCAGGAAATATTAAAGGACCTTAACATGTATAGCTTGGAAGAAAGACGAGACAGAGGGGATATGATAGAAACTTTTAAATACATAAAGGGAATCAACAAGGTAAAAGAGAAGAGAATATTTAAAAGAAGAAAAACTGCTACAAGAGGACATAGTTTTAAATTAGAGGGGCAAAGGTTTAAAAGTAATATCAGGAAGTATTACTTTACTGAGAGAGTAGTGGATGCATGGAATAGCCTTCCTGCAGAAGTGGTAGCTGCAAATACAGTGGAGGAGTTTAAGCATGCATGGGATAGGCATAAGGCCATCCTTCATATAAGATAGGGCCAGGGGCTATCCATAGTATTTAGTATATTGGGCAGACTAGATGGGCCAAATGGTTCTTATCTGCCGACACATTCTATGTTTTTATGTTTACTGACCAAATGCTGATCGAGTGAAGGCGGATGCTCCACAGACAGTATCCATTTTTTGTGGGTTATTGTTTTGACGGATCAGAGGACGGGCAAAATAATCAGTGACGTCAACACAAACGTACTGCTGACACCCTCTCCACTCTGTCGGGGGGCTTTACTTGCATAAGCATTTAATAGAACAGGTTCTGTAGGCATCTATGTGGAATCAGCTGATGACGGTGTAAAAGGAGTGCGCTTCTTCTTGGCGCTAACATTGACTTGTAAGGCTGAGTTCATACTTGAGTTATTTGGTCAGTTTTGGCCGTTGACTGCCCAAATAAGTGAAGTGTGCATTGATTCTTAGAGCGACACCTGTCATCTGCATGTCGTATTGACTCACAGTATTGTTTCACTACCACAGCAGACTCCTTATGATTGTTACTGCAAGGCACAGTGTTCTACACCACTATAAAGGATCTATGCAGCTAGGAAATAACAGTTTTTTTAATGTGATTCGCTGCAATTAAATTCGGATCGAACCAAATTTTTTCAACAAAATTTGGCGATCCGGCAAATCAAATTTTTGAAAAATTCGCTCATCTCTAGTAATAACCGAGCTTTCCCAGGAAAATTAAATGCAATTCTGTCTAGCCATGGAACAATTTAGGAGTGGGGTGGAAGATTTATCTTGGTAGGTTTAGTATTCTGATTATAACAGATCTATTTTTTTACTATTGCTAACTAGAAGATTCCTTCCAACAAAGTTGCCACTCTCGCTGTGTAGACAAAAGTTATCCAGGCTAACCCAGCCCCCTACATTTCCTGACTTACATGCACTAGCATGAGGGAGGGAGAGGTAGTGGGAGGAGTCATGGCTGCAGCCTGACATAACAGTGCACTATTTTTCATGGTCTGCAATTGTGATATCTGACAAAACAAGAGTAAATAGCAAAGACGCATTAGGAGATTGTTACATTATGTGGTCATTAAATTTTTTTGGGATTCTGCTTTTAGTTCCCCTTTAAAGGGAATCTGTCAGCAGGTTTGTACCGATGCAACTGACTGACCTGCTGCATGTGCGCTTGACAGCTGACGGTATCTGTGTTGGTCCCATGTTCATATGTGTCCGCATTGCCTAGAAAAATGAAGTTTTATTATATGAAAATGAGCCTGTAGAAGCAACAGGGGTGTTGCCATTAAACCTGAAGGCTCTGCTCTCTCTGCAACTGCCCCTTTGATTCACATGGTCAGGCACGATGATGTGTTCACTGTCTGGCAGTTGCAGAGAGAGCAGAGCCTCTAGGAGTAATGTCAGCGCCCCTGTTGCTCCTAAAAGCTCATTTGCATATATTAAAACTTAATTCTTCTTAGCAATGCGGGCACATATGAACATGGGACTAGCACAGATGCCTTTAGCTACCAAGCACACGTGTAACAGGTCAGCCAGTTTCACAGGTACAAATCTACTGACATGTGCCCTTTAATTGCTGCAGATTTTCCATCCAGAAAATTCAGATGGAAAAGCTGCAGTGTATCTGCCTCATGCTGATATACCTAATAGTTTAATGCTAGGGAGGTTTGAATTTATTCCTGTGCCTCAATTTAGTTAAGGGGTCTAGTATGAGGCCTGAATTTGTTTGTGTTGCTATAGAGGCTGAAGATGGCTATAGAAGTGGAAGTGTAGCAGCGTATGCGCAGTCATTGCTCCAGTAGTGGAAGCAGACCCTGTGCGTCTGTGCCGCTACTCGGAGCAGCAGCGCCGGTTCTAGATGGCCTGGGTTGGGCAGGATGTCTGGCCCTTTTAATCAACAGAGAGGTGGACACTTCTTTACCTGCGGGGACAGCCCCTAACAGGTGAAGAACTCCTGCTAATTGACTTGTTACAATCGATTTGTTCATCCCTACTCTAGAGTTATTTTATGGGGAATGGAAGTATTTACTACATCTGATGTCAGGAAAGCTCTGTAAAATCATTCATTCTATAAATTTTTTTATTTTTTATGGAGTCCAGATGTTACATAAATGGAATGAGGTTTGGGTCAGAATTGTAAAACATACAAAGATATGTTAACATTTTGACTACATTGTATGCATTTTTCATATTTCAGACTTTACAGGAATAACTAGAAGACGGCTCAAATTCTACATTTAATTGAGCATTTTCATAAATTGCCAATCTTTGACTTGCTAGTAATAAAACTTTTACAAGGTAATAAAAAGGAATATTTTTGAGAATGGAATTTAGATGAGAAAAATTATGTCTCAGATAATGAAATGAAAATGAAATATTATCCGCGGCTCAATATTGTTTAGGATTTTTAAAGCTGAAGTGATGTACGGTGCACTGTGACGAGTGACACCTATCATACCAAAGAATGGGGGGTCATTTATGAAGAAATATACACCACTTTTTGGTGTATTTAAGGTGCAGATTTTGTTGCAAAGATTTTTGTGGGAAAATCTATGCCTTTTCCCTGCTCACACCAACTTTCTAAGGTGTCGGAAAAAGGGGGGCGTGGTGTGGGCAGGGAAGAAGGCATTCGCCGAACATGCGAACATATGGAGAAATTCGCGCCCGCAATATTCTTTTACATTGTGAAGAACTTTGACCCATGACACATCCATCAGGTGGTACAGGACAGCCAATTGAGACATTTCAGCACATGGACATACCCCCTACCTTATAAATAAACCCGATCTGGCCGCCATTTTGCATTCAGTGTTTTGCCAGTGTAGGGAGAGGTTGTCGTGTGGAGCAGGGACAGGCTGTTAGTGACACCAAACGCTAGCTAATAGGGCCACAAAAGTCCTTTTAAGCAGTAGTATAGGTGTGCTATCGATAGGTGTGATACACCGAGGGGTGCGATATATACTTATAATATACTTTTATAATGAGTTAAAAACACATAGATCTATATAGTGATCACCTGGAAGTCAGGGGCCTAGGGGCGAGGGGCTTACTAGGGCCATTTTTATATAGGGTAAGGTTCTGGACGGGGTCACTCTTATCAGGGCGGGTGGTCTGTGGTTAGGCTATCAGGGCCAGAATAGCATCCCCCTGTAGGGCAATATCAGGGACAGTTCTTTGCCCACCCTGTCCTTCAATACCACATCATCATCTAGCCCAGGGATAGATGTTTCTTGCTTTCCCTCCTGGATTCATCGATGTGCACTGGAACCCCCGGATTGTGGTAGGACATATGGTTTCTGATTTGTTGCCGCCGAGCACCTGATTTAGTGCCGCCGAGCACCAGATTTAGTGCCGCCGAACACTTGTGTCACAGCCAGACAGCTGAGAAGCTCTGACAGGAGCCTTTCAGATCCTCCTCCTTGAATTTCTTTGTTTTGGTTGAGTTCCTCATCTCGTTAGTCTATCTCAGCTGTCATGCAGTTGGACTGATTGCTGCTCTTTAAGTTCCTCCCCAGAATGCAGTAGTGTTCGGCTTATGCAACTTCCTGGAGTGTGTGTGCATGATGTTCCTAGTTCTCAGTCCACAGTCCCCAGTCGTCTGCAAGATAAGTGCTGTTTATGTATTTATGATTTTCTGTTTTCTGGATCCAGGTGACCCTGACTCCCTCCGTGTCTGTGTAGGGAGCCGGTGGTCGTATCCCCTCACTATTGTAGGGTCTTCAGGTGTAAGATAGTCGAGGTACGTGGATATGCGCCCATCCACCTTTGGGGTGGTCGCATAGGCTGAGCAATAAGGGAGAGCGGCAGGTCTCATGCAGGGGTCTCCCTTTTGTTCCTTAGTTGTGGATCCAGTGAGTCATTGTTTATATTGTATTGTCTTGTTTCCTGTACACCATCCGTGACATTATAAGCCGCCAAAACCGTCTCAAGCATGGATCCGGTTTCACTTTTAGCTGAACGCCTCCAGGGTCTTTCATTGGAGGTAGCTGATCTCCGTAGGATTTTTTCTCAGTTTCAAGTGACTGGTTCAGCTTGCGTTCATGGAGTTTGTGCTGAGCCTAAGATCTCGCTCCCGGATACGTTCTCTGGGGGTAGTGAGAATTTTGTGCGTTTTAAAGAGGCTTGCAAACTCCATTTTCGCCTTCTTCCCCATTCTTCTGGTGATGAAGAACGGAGGGTGGGGATCATTGTATCGCTGCTCAGGGGTAACGCTCAGTCTTGGGCCTTTTCGCTACCGGAGGGGGCACGGCCCCTCCGCTCAGTGGATGAATTCTTTTTAGCCCTGGGTCAGATATATGATGATCCGGATCGTATTGCTCTGGCTGAGTCTAAACTACGTCTGTTATGCCAGGGTAAACAATCCGCAGAGATATACTGCTCAGAATTTCGGAGATGGGCAGCTGATACTGGTTGGAATGATGCTGCACTCCGAAGTCAATTTTGCCAGGGTCTTTCAGAGGGATTGAAAGATGCATTTGCCTTTCATGAGAGGCCAATCTCCCTGGACTCTGCTATGTCTCAGGTCGTTCGTATTGACAGGCGTCTTAGTGAGAGAGGAGAGATCTCTCCTTCCTGTCATACTCAGTCCCGGGACAGTGCAGCGGTCTCATTCTGTGCGCAGGGGTCTCAGTCACTGTCAGCCCCTTCTGAGCAGGAACCCATGCAGCTGGGGTTGATTGCCTCAGACAATAGAAGATTCAGCCCGCATGGGAGGGTTTGTTTTTGTTGTGGAGGTATAAATCATTTGGCAAATGTTTGTCCCTCTAGGAGATTCAGGCAGTTTTTTGGGAGTAATAAAGAGACAAAAAGGAAAAAATCTTTTAAAAATGTTCCGTCTGTTACTATTGGCAGGGTTGAGGCGGAAATTGAAGGTTTTCCGTTTGCTTGTAGTTCCCGTTTTGTCCTACCTGCTAGGGTGGCGCTAGAGAGCAAGAGCATTTTTTGTGAGATTTTTGTGGATAGTGGAGCAGCTGTCAATCTCATTGATAATCAATTTGCAATAACTCATGGTTTCCAGGTATGCACTTTGGGAAAGGATATTCCTGTTTTTGCTATTGATTCCGCTCCACTTTCTCAGAAATCATTAAAGGGCATAGTTCACAATATCCGTTTAATTGTGAGTGATGCTCATGTTGAGGATGTGTCATGTTTCATCCTTAGCGGTTTGCCTACTCCTCTAGTGTTGGGACTACCCTGGCTCACTAAACATAACCCCACCATTGATTGGCAAGCGAGGCAAATAAATGGTTGGAGTGACTTTTGCAGAGAGAATTGCCTCATAACATCTGTTTCTGAGGTTTCCACTAAGACTGTACCACCTTTCCTCTCTGAATTTTCGGATGTCTTCTCTGAGAGTGGAGTTCAGGATTTGCTTCCGCACAGGGAGTATGATTGCCCTATTAATCTCATCCCAGGCGCCAAGCTGCCTAAATCTCGTTTATACAATCTCTCCCAACCTGAGAGGGTCGCTATGCGTGCTTATATCTCTGAGAGCCTGAGAAAAGGACACATACGACCCTCGAAGTCACCTGTTGCCGCTGGCTTTTTCTTTGTTAAGAAAAAAGATGGTTCTTTAAGACCTTGTCTGGATTTCAGGGAGCTGAACAGTATCACTATTCGTGATCCTTATCCGCTTCCTCTGATCCCGGACCTGTTTAACCAGGTTGTTGGGGCTAAAGTCTTTTCCAAATTAGACCTAAGAGGGGCATACAACCTGGTCAGGGTCAGAGAAGGAGACGAATGGAAGACGGCTTTCAATACCCCTGAGGGCCATTTTGAGAATTTGGTTATGCCTTTTGGTTTGATGAATGCCCCAGCCGTTTTTCAGCATTTCGTGAACAGCATTTTTTATCATTTAATGGGAAAATTTGTATTAGTGTATTTGGATGACATTTTGATTTTTTCTCCTGATTTCAAGACTCATAAGGAACACTTACGTCAGGTCTTGCTCATTCTGCGGGAGAATAAATTATAAGCAAAACTGGAAAAATGTGTGTTTGCAGTTCCAGAAATTCAATTTCTGGGGTTTCTTCTCTCCGCTTCTGGTTTTCGCATGGACCCCGAGAAGGTCCGCGCTGTGCTTGAGTGGGAGCTTCCTGAGAATCAGAAGGCGCTGATGCGTTTTTTGGGCTTTGCCAATTATTACAGGAAATTTATTTTGAATTATTCCTCTGTTGTTAAACCACTCACTGATATGACCAGAAAGGGGGTAGATTTTTCTTCCTGGTCGGTAGAGGCGCGTAAGGCCTTTTCTAATATCAAGGAGAGTTTTGCTTCCGCTCCCATCCTGGTACAACCTGATATTTCGTTACCCTTCATAGTTGAGGTTGATGCTTCTGAGGTAGGGGTGGGTGCGGTCTTGTCTCAGGGTTCCTCTCCTGCCAAATGGCAACCGTGTGCCTTTTTCTCAAAGAAACTCTCCTCCGCAGAGAGAAATTATGATGTGGGAGATAGGGAATTGTTGGCCATCAAGTTGGCTTTTGAGGAATGGCGCCATTGGCTAGAGGGAGCCAGACACCCTATTACCGTGTTTACTGACCATAAAAATCTGGCCTACTTGGAGTCAGCCAAGCGTCTGAACCCGAGACAGGCCAGATGGTCTTTGTTCTTTTCAAGGTTTAATTTTGTTGTCACGTTCCGCCCTGGGGTTAAGAATGTGAAGGCAGATGCCCTGTCACGTTGTTTTCCGGGAGGTGGGAATTTTGAAGACCCGGGTCCCATTTTGGCTGAAGGTGTGGTGGTCTCTGCTCTTTTTCCTGAATTGGAGGCAGAGGTGCAGGCAGCCCAGTCAGAAGCTCCTGATCTTTGTCCTCCTGGGAGGTTGTTTGTACCTCTCGCTTTGAGACACAAGATTTTTAAAGAACACCACGATACGGTCCTTGCTGGGCACACGGGGGCAAGAGCCACTAGTGGCCTGCGCTTCGTAAGTCGGTTGAGGGTTTTGTGGCAGCTTGCGAGACTTGCGCTCGTGCCAAAGTCCCTCATTCACGGCCATCAGGTCCTCTCCTCCCTTTGCCCATTCCTTCCCGTCCTTGGACACATCTGTCCATGGACTTCATAACGGACTTGCCTCGTTCCTCGGGGAAGACTGTGATTCTGGTGGTGGTGGACCGTTTTAGCAAAATGGTGCATTTTATCCCTTTTCCTGGTTTGCCCAATGCTAAGACGCTGGCGCAGGCATTTATTGACCACATTGTCAAATTGCATGGTATTCCTTCAGACATAGTCTCTGATAGGGGCACGCAGTTTGTTTCCAGATTCTGGAAGGCTTTCTGTTCTCGCTTGGGGGTTCGGTTGTCATTCTCTTCTGCTTTCCACCCGCAGTCGAATGGCCAGACGGAGCGCGTCAATCAGAATCTGGAGACATATCTGCGCTGTTTTGTGGCGGAGAATCAGGAGGATTGGTGTTCTTTTTTGTCCCTTGCTGAGTTTGCTTTAAATAACCGTCGTCAGGAGTTATTTAAACTTCTGGTTTACCTGATGAGGACAGATTCTCCTCGTCTTTGTCATCTATTTGGCAAAAGATTCAGGATAATCTAAAGAGCATGAGTGAGAGATATAAGCGTGTGGCAGATAAGAGACGTGTGCCTGGTCCGGACCTGAATGTTGGTGATCTGGTGTGGTTGTCTACCAAGAATATCAAATTGAAGGTTCCCTCCTGGAAGTTGGGTCCTAGGTTTATTGGGCCTTACAAGATCCTGTCTGTCATCAATCCTGTTGCCTACCGTCTTGATCTTCCTCAGACTTGGAAGATCCATAATGTTTTTCATAAGTCCTTATTGAAACCTTATGTTCAACCTATTGTACCCTCGCCTTTGCCTCCTTCTACGATTATGGTTGAGGGAAATCTTGAATTTCAGGTCTCTAGGATTGTGGATTCTCGTCTTGTCCGCGGTTCCCTCCAGTACCTCGTTCATTGGGAGGGTTATGGTCCTGAGGAGAGGATGTGGGTCCCAGTGACGGACATTAAGGCCTCTCGTCTCATCAGGGCTTTCCATAGGTCCCATCCTGAGAAGGTGGGCTCTGAGTGTCCGGAGTCCACTCGTAGAGGGAGGGGTACTGTCACAGCCAGACAGCTGAGAAGCTCTGACAGGAGCCTTTCAGATCCTCCTCCTTGAATTTCTTTGTTTTGGTTGAGTTCCTCATCTCGTTAGTCTATCTCAGATGTCATGCAGTTGGACTGATTGCTGCCCTTTAAGTTCCTCCCCAGAATGCAGTTGTGTGCGGCTTATACAACTTCCTGGAGTGTGTGTGCATGCTGTTCCTAGTTCTCAGTCCACAGTCCCCAGTCGTCTGCAAGATAAGTGCTGTTTATGTATTTATGATTTTCTGTTTTCTGGATCCAGGTGACCCTGACTCCCTCCGTGTCTGTGTAGGGAGCCAGTGGTCGTATCCCCTCACTATTGTAGGGTCTTCAGGTGTAAGATAGTCGAGGTACGTGGATATGCGCCCATCCACCTTTGGGGTGGTCGCATAGGCTGAGCAATAAGGGAGAGCGGCAGGTCTCATGCAGGGGTCTCCCTTTTGTTCTTTAGTTGTGGATCCAGTGAGTCATTGTTTATATTGTATTGTCTTGTTTCCTGTACACCATCCGTGACAACTTGTTATTGCCTACCACATCTATGCTTTTTGCTTAACTTTAATAATTTTATTTATTTTCATTTTGAAGGGTATCTTTTCCATTCACACGTCCGCAAAATGGGTCCGCAATCATTTTCAATGGGGCCGGAATGTGCTGTCCACATCCACTTTTACGGATCCGCACTTCCGCATCTGTACTTCCATTTCCGGAAAGAAATAGAACATGTCCTATTCTTGTCTGCAATAGCAGACAAGATTAGGCATTTTCTATTATAGTGCTGGCGATGTGCGGTCCACAAATTGCGGAATGCACATTGCCGGTGTCCGTGTTTTGCGGATCCGCAAAACACTTACGGACGTGTGAATGGACCCTCATAGTAACATTATTAAAGGTTACGTTTTATCTTCATGTATATTCTAATGGATTGCCTTCCTTGTACAATGTTATAATATACTTTCTATGTTAGAAAGTATATTATAGTGCATTTGTATTGTGTGGCAGTTGTGTGCGGTTCTGCTGCGATACTGCAGGTATATAGAGGGACAAGCGTTATTGGAACAAATAATTTCTACTGGTGTGATATACCAGTCGCCCCCCAAAAAAACTGATTGAAGCGGGGAGTTATATATCAATATACTTTCATTATAGTGCATTTGGGTACTGTATAGTGCATTTGCGCATGCGCGTACGCGAAAATTATATTTTTTGATATTTCGCATTGAAATTTTTTTTTTTATGGAGATCGCAAATTTGAATAATACATCTGGTATGTCACTGTCCATGTTGTGGGACTATTTGTGCACTTCTAGTAATTATTTCTTGGCTGCAAATATGAGCTGAAGGTTTTTCAGGTTCGCCTGCCATTAGAATGAATGGGACCCGCCGCGAACTTGCGGTTCGCGAACATTTGATCGCATTCGCGAACCGTCCCGGCAGATGTTCGTCCATCACTAGTCATAAATGACCCCCTATGTGTTCACAACAAGACTATAACATGTTATAGCAAACGACCATACTTCGTGATAGCATTGATTGCTTTTAGGAAGATGATCTCTGCGAAATTTTGCAATTCTGCAATATGGAAATTATTTTCTTTGTTATGTAGAATAAAATGATTGAAGAAAATTGCTTAGAATATTTTAAGGCTGTAAACTGAATATCAGGTATGCTTATTTTGCTGGGAAGGAAAACAAGGAAGGAAAATATATTTTAATGATCAAAATAGGTTAACACTTCTCTACTGATTAGTGGCAAAGAATACCGTTATTGCGTACTGAGTTTCATTTTTCTGATATGAAGCTTCACATCCCCTTTGTCCCATCTTAACATTTAGGGTATATCACTAGGATGTGCCATGAATATCAGATATGTGTGGTTCCCACCTCTGGGACTCAACTCTATTTCCAGAGGGGTCCCCCAAAGTGAAGGATATCACAATGTGCATGCAGGATTTCCTCTCCATTCCCTGCTATAGCACTTCTGAAAATAGTGAGTTAGATAGCTTGGCTATTTTGAGAATTCCCATAACTAGAGATGAGCAAAGTTTTCAAAAATTCGATTCGAACGGCCCGCCTAATTTTTCCCCAAAAATGTGCTTCATCACAAATTAATTTATCATAAAGTGTGTTAAATCGGTTATATCCTGGCCTGCAGGGAGAGTGTATCTCAATGTACATCACAGTGCATTGCAGCAACATATATAGTAAGTCCATTCTGATAGTGAAACAGTTACTGTGAACACCCCAATAACAGTAGAACTAGACAGCTTGTTCACACCTATTTGAGAATCAAGGCGTAATAGAATTGCTTATCTATTAAACAAGAAGGACACTGTTTAATTATATAGCTCTGTGCCCTATACAGGGAATGATGCAAAGTGCTCTGTCTCCTATGGATATCTTCAGCTTCAGATTACAGTCCCTGCACTGTCCCTGCAGTCTCCCTATGATCTCACTATGCTCGCCCAACAGTGTGTAAAAACTCTTCCTATGATCTCCATACATTGTCTCTGCTCTATCCCTGATCTCTCCCTATGCCATAATTAAAATGTTTTAGCAACACTGGCCCTAGCACTTGTCATGTCTCTCCCTATGCTTAGCTCACAGTGAACCCACACCTATCTGACATTTAAGGCATGCACTATCAATATTCCATACATGTTGAGATGGGACAACCCCTTTAACATAGAGTTCAAACATAACTTTTAGATTCCTACAGCAGCCACTAGGGGGAGATTACTGTATACTATGTTGGAGTTCAGTGTATAAACAGTAAACCTACAAGCTCACCCTAGTGATAGATGCAGATAACCAGCATGTAATCTTACATGTCTATGCAGGATCTGAAGCTTTGCATCAGAAAAATGGTAATACGGCCAGAGACAAGATACAGTATATCAAGCAATTACTAAGCATAGCATTAAGGGCCTAATATTAGCATGAAAATAAAAGATTGAGATAATGCTTATTATCCATTACACTTACAGCACAGACCAAAAGTTTGGACACACCTTCTCATTCAAAGAGTTTTCTTTATTTTCATGACTATGAAAATTGTAGATTCACACTGAAGGCATCAAAACTATGAATTAACACATGTGGAATTATATACATAACAAACAAGTGTGAAACAACTGAAAATATGTCATATTCTAGGTTTTCACTTCACAGGTGTGCCCTGTCAGGTTTAATAAGTGGGATTTCTTGCCTTATAAATGGGGTTGGGACCATCAGTGGCATTGAGGAGAAGTTAGGTGGATACACAGCTGATAGTCCTACTGAATAGACTGTTAGAATTTGTATTATGGCAAGAAAAAAGCAGCTAAGTAAAGAAAAACGAGTGGCCATCATTATTTTAAGAAATGAAGGTCAGTCAGTCAGCCGAAAAATTGGGAAAACTTTGAAAGTAAGGGCTATTTGACCATGAAGGAGAGTGATGGGGTGCTGCGCCAGATGACCTGGCCTCCACAGTCACCGGACCTGAACCCAATCGAGATGGTTTGGGGTGAGCTGGACCGCAGAGTGAAGGCAAAACGGCCAACAAGTGCTAAGCATCTCTGGGAACTCCTTCAAGACTGTTGGAAGACCATTTCAGGGGACTACCTCTTGAAGCTCATCAAGAGAATGCCAAGAGTGTGCAAAGCAGTAATCAAAGCAAAAGGTGGCTACTTTGAAGAACCTAGAATATGACATATTTTCAGTTGTTTCACACTTGTTTGTTATGTATATAATTCCACATGTGTTAATTCATAGTTTTGATGCCTTCATAGTCATGAAAATAAAGAAAACTCTTTGAATGAGAAGGTGTGTCCAAACTTTTGGTCTGTACTGTATATGTTTTATCTACTGTACTCAAGATCCTTACAAAGTATTTTAAAATGAGGGGAAGGGGATAAATGGCCATACTACTGCTGCCTTTGTTAAAGAGGTTTTTCAATTGTTGGAAGAAGGCTCCCCCAATGATAAGCTGATCCCAATGTATCTCTTCTCTAAAACCTCTGCAGTGTCCCACTACCTTTGTGGGTACTGCAAAGTTGTTGTGTATAGGCTGTTTTATGCTGCAATACATCTTTATGTATAATCCCTGCTTACAGGTGTATTTAGATTACACTGAGCCTACCACTAGGGGGAGATAATACCTCCAATATATATAGTCCAGCTCAGGCCTACTCTAGGTGTGTCAGTCTCTAGTGGAGAGGAGACCAGTTGAGTCCAGTCTGCAGTCTTGAGCTCTCAGCCTGTCTTTAGCCCAGAGCTGAAGTGGGCCACATACTCAGCAGTATATTAACTCAGAAAATACTAAAGAAGTAGACCCCCAAAGGGTTAAGGCCATCGCTATAAGCGCCTTAGGACCTTTGGAGCTAAAAGTGAAGGATTTACCAGCCTCCGGCAGCCTCACTAACCTGCACTGGGATAACCAGGACCAGCTTAGAAGTCCTCTACCAGTAAGCATACAAATCTATATCATTTAATAGCTAGAGAGACAGACATTACACCTGTCAGAAGTGGACCTGTTGCAGCTTTACCTCTGTCCATCTTAAAGAGACTGTTTAATACTTGGATGTTACTGTTACCAGGCGCAACGTTCAGTAAAAGTTATAAGTTGAATTACACCATCCTTGTCTCAGTCTTCAGTTCCTCAATTAACACTACAGTAAAGGGTTGAACCACCACAAAAGGTACTAGCGTCACGACTACAAGGGACCTTGCCATAGGCACATTAATACAGACCATGAAGGGCACCTCGACTCACCAGCTGGCCTGTGTCCCTTACACCAGAGTGTGCCCCAGAGAATTCTTGTGCAGTTCTCCTCTTCACTTATGCGAGCCTGCCCAGGGACGACATAACCGTGAGTAACCAGAACTGTATTTACCTCGGCCCACCTATTGCTCACACCGTGACCTTACGTATAATTCCCCTGTCGGTCTGGCATACCGCACCTCCAGTGGGCAGTAGTAATCTATTAGGGAACCTGGCAGCAAGTGTTCAATTTTCATATAGCAACTCCATAGAGGAAATGATGCAAAACAGAGTTATTATTTAAAGAGTAACTGCACTTTCCAAATTTTTTGATATGCCATGTCCGACTGCTTAGGCCCCCCATCAAAAACTAAAATGTTTCAGTGATCAGCAGGGGTCTCAACATTTGTACCCCCACTGATCAAAACTTCTAATATGATACATGAGACATCAAAAGTTTTTGAAAGTGTAGTTCCTCTTTAAATCAATGAATCCATGTAAGGTACAAATGTGTTTGGTGTTCGAAGAGACAAGGGAGTCAATATTCTATTTAAAATGGATTTCTTAATTAAACTACTTTCACTACTTCATTAAACTACTTAACTTGACTACTAAGTTCTCATCCAAGTCAACTGGCATTGTATCTGTGTAGCACCACTAAGGAACCATCTGCAACCATTCTCCTAAGGCCTCCTGTGTTTTCACCTTTGTTCTAAGACTGTATGGAACAAGAAAGCTGAACTTCCTAGCTAGATTATTGATCAACCTTTTTCGTATCCAAAATTGGTGCTTGTTCTGAGCCTAACGATTTCCTGACATTCAGTTGGAGACAATTCTGACAGATTACATCATCCCCTTTTGTCCTGTTGTTAATTTCTTTATTGGACACTATTCAATATTGGTGGTTCAAGGGACACTTCTGCTAGTGCTTATATGTTGTCTTCAATGAGGTCCCTCTACATCATTCTTGCGCCATGTGGCACATCACCTTGCTCTTTCTTGACCTTGGACACACAAAGCTCCTCACACCTTGCATTGTTTTGCTGTCCATTGATACAAAGCTATTCTCACAAAAGAACCACCATTTAATTCAACTCTCTGAATCTACAAGGCCATTTTTTCTGAGGAATCTCTACAATGTGGACCATTATTTTTATGGTATTCAACATGAATTGCACCTAAATATATTTTCCATTGGGGCTTTGATACTGACCATGTTTTATTTTGTCTTCCCTCTATTTTATGTCAGGAACACAAATGTCTAGCTATCACCATCTATACCTTGGAAAATATAAATGTACAGATTCAGTACATTATAAATAACCACACTCTGTGATAGGTTATATTACATCTTACAGCACATATATCTCAAATCCTGGCATGGGGGAAAGTGAGCAATTTCAATCTCCACTCTAATGGATAGACTACAATGGTTCAAAGTAAAAAATACTGTAATTTGTACTGAGGTGTGATTGTCAATGATGAACAAGTGTAACATGCACTGTACAAATATAGCCAGGGGCACATACTATTTTCCCCTTGTGCAGAAAATGCGAGTATAGACTGAACAACATGCACAAGACATCATAGCTCTACTATAGATGTAATTACATGTAGTCTACCACTTTAGTAACTCTCATGAGATGTACAATGTTTTCTAATTGATTTTTCAGTATTTTATGTGTTATTTAATTTGTTAACTCGGTAAATAGGACAAAAGACATAAAACCATACCATTAAATAACGTCAATATACATTATATAAAAAAAAAAGAAAAAATTCATATAAATAAAAAGAACAAATTGCTGATACTTTTCATACAAAGCTATAGTACACAGATTATTATTATAATTTTTTAAAGTGCCATATATTCCATGTTGCTGTACATATGATAAGGGTGCACATACATAATATTGACAATTGCACTAATCATGGTCAAAACAAGTAACAAACTTGTAGGTGAGGTTAAAGCTGGTCATGGCGGTATAGCAGCAGCAGGGTCACTGGTTTTAGGCTTGTCTGGAGAGGTGGGTTTTCAGGTTTCTTTTGACGGATTCCACTGTCGGTGAGAGTCTGATATGTTGGGGTAGAAAGTTCCAGAGTATGGGGGATGCATGGGAGAAATCTTGGAGGCGACTGTGGGAAGAGGTGATAAGAGGAGAGAAGAAGGTCTTGTAAGGATTGGAGATTACGTGTGGGGATGTATCGGGAGAGTAGCTCAGAGATGTATGGAGGGGACAGGTTGTGGACGGCCTTGTATGTATTTGTTAGTATTTTAAGCTGAATTCACTGGGCAATGGGGAGCCAGTAAAGGGATTGGCAGAAGGGAGAAGCAGAGGAGTAATGGGGTGAGAGGTGGATTAGTCGGGCAGCAGAATTGAGGATAGATTGGAGGGTTGTGAGAGTGCTAGATGGAAGGCCATGGAGGAGGATGTTACAGTAGTCTAGGTGGGAGATGATGAGGGCATGCACAAGCATTTTTATTGACTCCTGATTGAGGAATGCGCAGATGCGGGAGATATTTTTGAATTGGCGGCGGCAGGTTGTAGAAATGGCTTAGATGTGCGTTTTGAAGGACTCGGCAAAATCCAAAGTTAATCCAAGGCAGTGGACTTGGTTGACCTAGGAGATTGTGCAGTCGTTGATCGAGATAGATAGGTATGTTGGGGGGGTTGAGCAAGATGGGGAAAGATGATAAATTCAGTTTTATCCATGTTAAGTTTTAGAAAGCGAAAGGAGAAGAAGGATGATATAGAAGATATACATTGTGGGATTCTGGATAGTAAGGTGGTGATGTCTGGAGCAGAGAGGTAAATTTGTGTGTCATCAGCATAAAAGTTTTTTTCCAAGTATACGAGCGTCGAACATTCCAAAGAATGTAAAGTGTGACTCCCTGTTTTTTTACTTAATTTTCATTTTATTAAAGTAAATAATAAATTTGTAAAGAAAAATGCAATAAAAATAGTCAGCTATTACCTCACCCACTTTATGGGTGGAACAGATACATCATAAGTATGGAAATCATTCTGAGCATCATATTTCTCAAATAATTTGCATACATACAATGATAAATCTCTTGCTTTCCTTCACATAGTGTTTTATATAACTGTTTGCCTACAGCCACCACTAGAGGGAGCTCACTGCATAGGAATTTATATAGCCGCCATTGACTTAAATGGGAGCTATAATTAATCTTTTTGCAGTTCCTTCTAGTGGCAGCTGTGGAAAATGCAGTAAATCTGTGAAAGAAACAGGAGAAACAGTTCAATGCTAGGCCGCCTCCTCTGCAGTCCATAAAGTTCAACTAAGGGATAGGTGGGGACGCGAATCCCAGAAGGAAATGAGACTCAGATTTCTACACGTTTTCATAAGCATTAATGTTGTTTACTTTTAAGAATTCATCTAAACCCTTTTTAAAACTGTCCACTGTTCCTGCTGTGACCACGTCCTGGGGAAGTCTATTCCACAGCTTCACAGTTCTTACAGTAAAGAAGCTTTGACACTTCTGGAGACTGAACTTTTTCTTCTCCAGTCGAAGGCAGTGTCCCCTTGTCCTTTGAGGTCATTTGACATGGAATCGTTTTTCACCATATTTTTTGTATGGCCCATTTATATATTTGTATAGGTTAATCATGTCCCCCCTTAGATGTCTCTTCTCAAGACTAAATACATTTACTTATTTTAATCTTTCTTCATAACTAAGACCCTCCATGCCCCTTATCAGTTTAGTTGCTCTCCTTTGTACTTTTCCCAGCTGCAGTGCATCCTTTCTATATACTGGTGCCCAGAACTGAACTGCATATTCCAGATGAGGCAACACCAATGCTTTGTAAAGTGGTAGTAGTACATCCCTGCCCCGCGAGTCAATGCCTCATTTAATGCATGACAATATCCTGGTAGCTTTAGAAGCAGCTGATTGACATTGTTTGCTGTTATTTAATCTATGATCTACAAGGACACCCAAATCCTTCTCTATAAGTGACTCTCCCAGTGTTACATCACCTAGGACATATGAAGCACGGAGATGCAGAACTTTACATTTATCCACATTGAACCTCATTTGTCAAGTTGGTGCCCAATCACTCAGAGTGTTCAAGTCAGCTTGCAGTTTATGGACATCTTCCATAGACTGTACTGTACTATATAGCTTAGTGTCATCTGCAAAAATAGAAATGGTGCTATTAATCCTGTCCT
The DNA here is from genome assembly GCF_905171765.1 of Bufo bufo. NCBI lineage: Eukaryota > Metazoa > Chordata > Amphibia > Anura > Bufonidae > Bufo > Bufo bufo. The sequence goes on along the minus strand of NC_053389.1, from coordinate 747,158,163 downwards.
CAAAATCATTAATAAATAAATTAAATAATAGAGGACCCAACACTGAACCTTGGGGTACACCACTTATAACCCGGGACTATTCTGAATAGGAATCATTGACCACAACTCTGGACATGGTCCTTCAGCCAGTTTTCAATCCAATTACAAACTATACTTTCCAAGCCTACAGACCTTGTTTTACCTATTAAACGTCTATGAGGGACAGTATCAAAAGCCTTTTCAAAATCCATAAACACTACATCCACAGCTTCCCCTCTGTCCAGGCTACTACTCACTTCCTCCAAAAAAACTAATCTGGTTAGTCTGACAACTTCTGTCCTTGGTAAACCCATGTTGGTTATTAGTGTTGAGTGTGAATATTCGAATAGCGAATATTAATCGCGAATATCGCAACTTTGATAATTCGCGAATATTACGAATATACTGCTATATATTCGTTATATCGAATATTCGTAATTTTTTACATCTAAACAAATTATTCCTCCCTGCTTAAAATGCTTGTGGTCAATGAGTCAGGCATACTCCTCCCCACAAGCGTCCCCGTCACCATGGGAACACCTGGTGGTTAGAATATACTATCGGATCTGAGTTAGATTGTGAAAACTCAAATCCGATGGTATATTCTAACACAGAGGCGTTCCCATGGTGATGGGGACGCTTGAA